>NW_020799957.1:0-27552 GCF_003590095.1 Trichoplusia ni
TTGCTGTGAGAGAAGAAACGGCGCAACAAACTCCCCAGCAGCACGCTGTCATTCCGTTTACAAAAAATATTATAATTGTACAGAACAATAAAAAATAAGTGTGCAGGTGCCATGCCAAACAAACAAAAGTTTGAGGTCGCTGTATATAAACCTTTACGAAATTAAACTTTAAGTACTAAGGCCAAGGTCAGCAGACCGACCAGCACCGCAAGCAGCACGAGTATGACGCAAGGGTCAGCCATCACCTCCCTCGCCATATTAGAGGGAAGGAGGTGACCCGACCCAAGACGCCACCGCAGGCAGTGACGACTTAGGGAGCATGACGTATCTGCTGCCGGCTAATAAAATAAAATAAGACTGAAAGAAATACCCAAACGTTGATTTACCTGGCATAGCCCTAAACACGGAGGCGGGCATAAATTGCTACGTCATTCAATTTTATAATTAATAAATTATACATGTCAAAATTTATAATAAATAATATATACGTGCATGCGTATAATTATACTAAAAATAAATAAACACAATGTTACACACATAGAGTATGTCTATCAAATTACACAAATACACGTCAAACATTAATCCACACTAAACCGTCCTGTGCAAATCACGGCGACCAACTATTTTTATCATTTAAATAATCATTGATTGTATAGTAAGCCTTCTTGCACAGTTTATCTTTAACCGTTGTTTTAAATGAGTTAAAAGGCAATTCCAATAAAGTGAGAGGCAGTTTATTGTAGAGGCGAACACCAAGTCCCACAAATGAATTGTGTACCCTGTGTAACCGGTGCGATGTACAATTAACTTATGTTTATTTCGTGTATTTATACTATGAATATCACTATTTTTGGAGTATAAGTGAAGGTTTTTTCGTATCAGTAGTATATTATCTATCTATCTTCTATATCTATATCTATACTTATAATAAATCTGTAGAGAGGTCAATTCTGTACATAAAATATATTTAAAAAATAACTATCAAGGGTGGTTAGGGATCGCTACTGATGCCAAAAATGCAATCAGTAAAATTTTTGTCTGTCTGTCTGTCTGTCTGTCTGTCTGTCTGTATATTCGTTATAGAAACAAAAACTACTCGACGGATTTTAACGAAATTTGGCACAATTATTCTTCATACTCTTGGGCAGGTTATAGTATACTTTTCATTACGCTACGACCAATAGGAGCAGAGCAGTGAAGGGAAATATTGGGAAAACGGGGTAAGTTACTCCATTTTTTAAGCTTCCGTCACGTGTGCAGATAGGTTAAAGCTACATAGAATCATGTATGACGGAAATATTCTCCCTAAAATTATATAAAAAATATTCCTCGACAGCATATGTCTAACTTTTATGGTTGACTCACAATAACACGTGAAACTCCCGATAGCTTAGCAATTCGGAGATTTCTGATTGTATTTGTCTACTCTAACGTTTACAACACTATCACTCATCCCCAATTAAAAACTTATACCTATTCAATAAAAAAAGAATCATGTAAATCGGTGTAGAAACCCAAGTTATACCATGAAATAATAAGAAATCGGCGCGTGAATACAGAGTCATGCTATAAGGATTATTTTTGTGTATCGGTTGCCGCGCTCGACGCGCGTCGTGGCGGGAGGTATAAAAAGGCGGGGGGTCCGCGCTCGAGGTCATACAATATTTGGCTGTTGATGCGAATAGACGTTCAGACTGTTCGACTTATTGACAATCAATAATTGTTATTTGCAAACCGTGCTTATCAGCACGACTTTTAGTCTTTGAATAGTTTATTTTAGAATTGGTTTTGTTGTTAGTTTATATATAGGTATTAGATTATAGTATTAGTAGTAGGTACACCTATTAGTTATTTTGGTAGTGTTTAATTGTATTAATAGTTTATTTTCGTAATTGGTAGTGTTTAATAATTATATTATAGTTTATTTTCATTATATTAGTTATTTTGGTAGTGTTTAATTGTATTAATAGTTTATTTTCGTAATTGGTAGTGTTTTATTATATTAATAGTTTATTTTCGTAATTATCTATAATCTATACTTATAATAAATCTGTAGAGAGGTCATTCTGTACATAAAATATATTTAAAAAATAACTATCAAGGGGTGGTTTAGGGATCGCTACTGATGCCAAAAATGCAATCAGTAAAATTTTTGTCTGTCTGTCTGTCTGTCTGTCTGTCTGTCTGTCTGTATATTCGTTATAGAAACAAAAACTACTCGACGGATTTTAACGAAATTTGGCACAATTATTCTTCATACTCTTGGGCAGGTTATAGTATACTTTTCATTACGCTACGACCAATAGGAGCAGAGCAGTGAAGGGAAATATTGGGAAAACGGGGTAAGTTACTCCATTTTTAAGCTTCCGTCACGTGTGCAGGCTTATAGGTTAAAGCTACATAGAAATCATGTATGACGGAAATATTCTCCCTAAAATTATATAAAAAATATTCCTCGACAGCATATGTCTAACTTTTATGGTTGACTCACAATAACACGTGAAACTCCCGATAGCTTAGCAATTCGGAGATTTCTGATTGTATTTGTCTACTCTAACGTTTACAACACTATCACTCATCCCCAATTAAAAAAGTTAACATTATTACCTATTCAATAAAAAAAGAATCATGTAAATCGGTGTAGAAACACCAAAGTTATACATGAAATAATAAGAAATCGCGCGTGAATACAGAGTCATGCTATAAGGATTATTTTTGTGTATCGGTTGCCGCGCTCGACGCGCGTCGTGGCGGGAGGTATAAAAAGGCGGGGGGTCCGCGCTCGAGCGTCATACAATATTTGGCTGTTGATGCGAATAGACGTTCAGACTGTTCGACCTTATTGACAATCAATAATTGTTATTTGCAACCGTGCTTATCAGCACGACTTTTAGTCTTTGAATAGTTTATTTTTAGAATTGTTTTGTTGTTAGTTTATATAATAGGTATTAGATTAATAGTATTAGTAGTAGGTACACCTATTAGTTATTTTGGTAGTGTTTAATTGTATTAATAGTTTATTTTCGTAATTGGTAGTGTTTAATTATATTAATAGTTTATTTTCGTAATTTGGTAGTGTTTAATTAAATTAATAGTTTATTTTCGTAATTGGTAGTGTTTAATTAAATTAATAGTTTATTTTCGTAATTGGTAGTGTTTAATTATATTAATAGTTTATTTTCGTTATTATTATATTAGTTATTTTGGTAGTGTTTAATTGTATTAATAGTTTATTTTCGTAATTGGTAGTGTTTTATTATATTAATAGTTTATTTTCGTAATTATTACATAATAACTATATATAATTGTAAGTGTAAGGTAGCTTCAGTTACCGTCGATTAAAAATACACAATGCCACCTAAAAAACGACCATCTTTATCTCGAAATTCGAGAGATGCTAAAAGGATGAGAAATGCGCGTTCTCAAGAATCGGCAGAGGAAAGAGCACATCGGTTAAACTCTATGAGAGTTAGTGCCTCAACCTCTCGAGCCAATGAAAGCTCTCCAGAGAGAGAGATGCGATTAGCAGCTGACAGAGCGAGACGAGCTACATCACGGGCGTCTCAAAGCTCTTCTCAACGAGAGCTGAGGCTTACCATTGACCGAGAACAACATGTGTTATCCCGAGATGCTGAAACTGCGTCACAACGAGAATTGCGTCTCACTGCTGACCGCGAACGGCATACATTGTCTCGCGAGTCAGAAACCTACACTGAGAGGGAATTGCGTCTCACAGCTGACCGCGAACGTCATATATTGTCTCGCGAGTCAGAAAACCTTCACTGACAGAGAATTGCGTCTCACAGCTGACCGCGAACGTCATATATTGTCTCGCGAGTCAGAAACCTACACTGAGAGGGAATTGCGTCTCACAGCTGACCGCGAACGTCATATATTGGTCTCGCGAGTCAGAAACCTACACTGAGAGGGAATTGCGTCTCACAGCTGACCGCGAACGTCATATATTGTCTCGCGAGTCAGAAACCTACACTGAGAGGGAATTGCGTCTCACAGCTGACCGCGAACGTCATATATTGTCTCGCGAGTCAGAAACCTACACTGAGAGGGAATTGCGTCTCACAGCTGACCGCGAACGTCATATTTTATCTCGAGAATCTGAAACTTTAACTCAATATGAAGACCGTTTGACAAATGATAGGGTGCACCATAATGTTATTCGATCTCTCGAAGACGCACATGAGCATGAACAACGACTAGAGTCGGTACGCGAATATTATAATTCTTTGAGACAAGAACGATCAGTAAGTTTGTCTAATGAAAGATTAAGAATCGAAAATATTCGGTCTCTTGAAACGGACGAACAGCGAGAGGCCCGTCTTACTGCAGACAGATTTCGACATAGCCTTAATAACTTAGATGTACACATAGAAGATCAATCTAGAAATTCGGTGGCTTGGTCCGACAAATATAAAAGTGGGTTTGCTTATAACCTCACAATTGATTATGGATCATCTTCTGTAATAGGCGATATGAACGTGGTATGTCGTTTTTGTAATGCTTCAAAGTGGAGTAAGGAGTCAGCTGGTTTCTGTTGTTCTACAGGTAAAATAAATTTGCCTTCATTCGAAGACCCACCGGAACCTTTGAAATCACTACTTTTAGGGGAACATATACAATCTAAACAGTTTTTAGATAATATTCGCACTTATAATAGTGCATTTCAAATGACATCCTTTGGCGCTCAACAAATCTCAGAAGGTCATTTCATGCCTACTTTTAAGATACAAGGTCAGGTTTACCATTTGATAGGATCCCTTTTGCCTGAAAACCAACCTAAGTTTCTTCAAATATATTTGTATCCGACTACAACGAACAGTCGAATATAAGAAATCAATATTTCCCGAATTTAAATACTGAACTCATATCACAACTTCAGAACATGTTGCATCAGGTTAATTCGTATGTATGCAGTTTTAAATCGGCATTAGAAGCTCTTCCTCGAGATGATGATAACAATTATAAAATTGTTATAAATGCCGATAGGCGTCCAACTCAGGAACACCCTGGGCGTTATAATGCTCCATCCACGAATGAAGTTGCTGTGGTATTGGTCGACCAGGAATGTGATAGGCGTGATATCGTTATCCGTTCCAGAGATAATCGTTTGCAACGTATTTATGAAACCCACAGGGCTTACGACAGTTTGCAATATCCTTTGATATACTGTCGAGGGGAAGATGGTTATAATTTTGCTTTATACCAAACTGATCCGCGTACAGGCGCACCTAATTATAATAAAAAGATTTCATGCCTTCAATTTTACTGTTACCACTTGCAAGTAAGACGGAATAGGTTTGTATACTTTCAACGTTTTCGTGGCTTATTCAATCAGTTTATTGTAGACATGTACGCAAAAATTGAAACCGAAAGATTAGTTTATATACGATCTAATCAAAGGCAGCTGCGCGTTGAAGAATACGTGCACCTTCGCGACGCCATGCAGCAAGATAACGATACGGTGAATATGGGTCGTTTAGTTATTTTGCCCTCTTCTTTTACTGGTGGTCCACGATACATGCACGAACGTACTCAAGATGCTTTTTGTTACGTAAGAAAATATGGACGTCCCGACTTATTTATTACTGTAACTACCAATCCTAAGTGGGATGAAATTACTCGGGAGCTTCTTGAGGGTCAAGCACCGCATGACCGCCATGATATCATAGCAAGAGTTTTTCATTTAAAATTAAAATCAATGATAGATCTACTTACCAAAGATAAAATTTTTGGAGAAGTATTGTGTTATATGTATAGTATTGAATGGCAAAAACGCGGCTTACCTCACGCACATATCCTGCTTTGGTTAAAAGATAAGGTTCGACCTAATGATGTAGACAGTTTAATCAGTGCTGAAATTCCAAGTCCGATTGCAGATCCCGTGTTATACGACATTGTTAAAACTCATATGATACATGGTCCATGTGGTTCGTTTAACGGGAATTCTCCTTGCATGCAAGACGGTCGTTGCACTAAAAGATATCCAAAAGCCTTAGTGGATGGCACTGTAACAGGACATGATGGATACCCATTATATGGTCGCCGTTCAAGAGATAATGATGGTTTTACTGTTGAAAAGCGAGTGTCTGGACAACAAGTTACTTTAGATAATAGGTGGGTCGTTCCGTATTCTCCTGTGTTGTCCAGAGCATTTCAAGCTCACATAAATGTTGAAATGTGTAATAGTGTAGAGTCAATAAAATATATTTGTAAGTATATTAATAAGGGCAGTGACCAAGCTACATTTGCTTTGAGAAATGAACATGATGAAGTTACAAGATTTCAGTCAGGCAGATATATAAGTTCTTCAGAAGCTGTGTGGCGGATCTTAAGTTTCAACATTCACGAAAGATATCCACCTGTGACTCATCTGGATGTTCATCTTGAAGGCGGCCAACGTATATATTTCAACGCCGAAAATGTCACAGAACGGTTAGAGAACCCTAGACAAACAAGTTTATTAGCATTCTTTCGACTTTGCCAAACTGATGATTTTGCAAAATCTCTTTTGTATGAGGAAGTTCCATCGTATTATACCTACGATAAGCAACGGGGTGTCTTTAATCGAAGACGCCGTGGCAGGCCTGTAGATGGCGAGTCAGGTATTTTTAAAGAACATGTTCTTGGTAGAGTGTACACCGTTCATCCTAACAACGCTGAGTGTTTCTATTTGCGATTATTATTACATACCGTGCGAGGACCAACCTCATTTATAGATTTGAGAAAAGTAGACGATGTTGTTTATCCCACTTATCAAGCAGCTTGCCAAGCGCGTCATTTGCTTGAAAATGATCAGCATTGGGATGACGCTTTAGCAGAATCCTGTGTTAGTGATAATCCACGACGGTTACGCCATTTATTTGTAACATTACTCACATTTTGTAATTTGTCAGATGCTGTAACATTATGGGAAAAATATAAAGAAAAATTTTCAGAAGACTTTCTTAGAAATATACCTAACAATGATGAAGGCACAACTAATGATAATTTCCGTGATCTTGCCATAAATCAGTGCTTATTAGCTCTTCAGGATGACTTAACAGCAGTAGGCGGTAAATCACTCTGTGAATATGGTTTGCCAACACCAACCTCAGTCGGAGAGGTAACTAATAGGGAATATTCCGCAGAGATTGGTTACAATTTAACGGAACTGCTGACAACATTAGAAAACGGTGTCCCAATGATGACTGCAGAACAACGTTCAGTTTATGACCGCGTGTGCAATAGTGTTCAAAATAATTTGGGAACAATATGGTTTTTAGATGCACCTGGAGGAACTGGAAAAACCTTTTTGACTAAATTAATATTGGCTTATGTTCGAAATCAGCGTAAAATTGCTCTTGCCGTAGCTTCATCAGGGATAGCTGCAACATTGCTACCAGGAGGTAAAACTGCTCACAGTATGTTTAAAATACCAATTGATTTAGATCGCACGGAAAATCCAACCTGTAGTATTTCAAGAAATAGCGACAAAGCTAAGGTATTACGCGAGTGTAGTTTAATCATATGGGATGAATGTACGATGGCCCATCGAAAAGGAGTAGAAGCGGTAGACAGAACTTTAAGGGATATAAGACAAAATGATCGACCAATGGGCGGTATCACGGTTTTATTTTGTGGTGATTTCCGACAAACCTTACCGGTAATACCACGGGGAACCCGAGCTGATGAGGTTAGGGCTTGCCTGAAAAGCTCTTATTTATGGCGAGATATACAATCGGTGCATTTGACTATAAATATGCGAGTGAGAACTGGAGATAACCCGGATGATAGTCAATTTTCTGACACATTATTAAAGATTGGTGAAGGTACCTATCCACAACTACACCAAGGAAAACTTATACTGACGCCTGAATTATGTTGTATGGTGCAATCTCAACCACATCTTATATCGTCGGTTTACGGTGACGTAACAAATATATTAAATAGGGACAATTCTTGGCTATGCGAAAGATCTATTTTAACTCCTCGCAATGACCAGGCATCTGAGATCAATAACAAAATACTGTCGAATATACAGGGGGAAAGCAAAGTTTATAGATCAATAAATAGAATGGTCGATGAACAAGAAGCCACTAATTACCCGATAGAATTCTTTAAATATGCCCGGACTTCCCTCTCATGAAATTTGTTTAAAAATTGGGATACCGATTATTATGCTCCGAAATTTAAAACCACCACAACTTTGCAATGGAACTCGACTAAAAGTAACCCAGTTGCAACAAAATATAATCGAGGCTCAAATTTTAACAGGTTGCGGTGCAGGAGAAACCGTCTTTATTCCCAGAATACCCTTAATACCAAATAATTTTCCATTCCAATTTAAAAGGACGCAATTCCCAGTATCGGTGTGTTATGCAATGACAATTAACAAGGCTCAAGGGCAGACTTTTCGTGTTGCTGGAGTAGATCTCAGTGTCAGTTGTTTCTCACATGGTCAGTTGTATGTTGCTCTTTCCCGTGTTAGCAGTTCTAAAAGTCTTTATGTTCACGTGCCGGACGGGTCAACTTTCAATATAGTTTACCCGGAAGCTTTGCACTAAAGTATTTTCGTTTTATAGGTACCTTTACCTTACCTTTATAAGGCAGTGGTACTTATATTGCCACCAGAATTTGAACCTTAACACATTATTATAAAGTTTAAAAGCTATAAATATTTTTAAGTTCTGTGTCTTATAAAGGGTTAAGCCTTATGTGAACGTGATCTAAACAATATTACCAATATAAATAATAATAATAAATATTACCAATACATTAACTTAATACACAAGGAGTTACACGCTGACGGAGTCGCGGACACAGCTATCTATACTTTTCTGCCGGAAGTCACTATTTCACGCGGACGAAGTCGCGGGCACAAGCTAGTTTAAAATACAAACATTGCCTGTTGGTTCCTATCGTTATTGCGATGAAAAAGCATACTGCGTTTGAGTCTGGATCAGACGACAGAACCAGTTGTGAGCGCGCAAAAACGAAAACATTACAAACATTGCCTGTTGGTTCCTATCGTTATTGCGATGAAAAAGCATACTGCGTTTGAGTCTGGATCAGACGACAGAACCAGTTGTGAGCGCGCAAAAACGAAAACATTACAAACATTGCCTGTTGGTTCCTATCGTTATTGCGATGAAAAAGCATACTGCGTTTGAGTCTGGATCAGACAACAGAACCAGTTGTGAGCGCGCAAAAACGAAAACATTACAAACATTGCCTGTTGGTTCCTATCGTTATTGCGATGAAAAAGCATACTGCGTTTGAGTCTGGACCAGACGATAGACCCAGTTGTGAGCGCGCAAAAACGAAAACATTACAATCAAGTCGTTTCGATGGTGTATCACCGTTGGAACGCAATACAACAAGTCGTTTTAATGGTTTAATATCATTTTAACGCAATTCAATGAATCAAGTCGTTTCGATCACGTTGGAACGCAATACAACAAGTCGTTTTAATGGTTTAATATCATTTTAACGCAATTCATTCTTTGTTTCTTTTAATTCACACAATTTATCAAAATTTGAGAATCAAGTGAATTGCTCGAAACCCATTGGGCGTTCTATTCCATGATATGTGTCGCTCATAACCTATTGGGCATTCTGTCCCACGACGCGAATGCGCATGCATGGGCGAAGGAGTGGGACAGAATGCCCAATAATATACTACTGTCTTGCTACACGGCTCGAGAAACGAAAAATAACAAAACTCACGGATCACCTTGATATCGAATATTCCGGCCTATGCTATGCTAGAAACTACGGAAAACGTTAAAACAACGCGATTTCCGCGATATCGACTTTTGGAGTTTCGCCGAGCTACGCCGACCTAAGTCTTGCTACGCGCCTAGAGAAACGAAAAATAACAAAACTCACGGATAACCTTGATATCGACTATTCCGACCTATGCTATGCTAGAAACTACGGAAAACGTAAAAACAACGCGATTTCCGCGATATCGACTTTTGGAGTTTCACCGAGCTACGCCGACCTAAGTAGTGCTACGCACCTCGAGAAACGAAAAATAACAAAACTCACGGATCACCTTGATATCGACTATTCTGAGCTATGCTATGCTAGAAACTACGGAAAACGTTAAAACAACGCGATTTCCGCGATATCGACTTTTGGAGTTTCGCCGAGCTACGCCGACCTAAGTCTTGCTACGCGCCTAGAGAAACGAAAAACAACAAAACTCACGGATCACCTTGATATCGACTATTCCGAGCTATGCTATGCTAGAAACTACGGAAAACGTTAAAACAACGCGATTTCCGCGATATCGACTTTTGGAGTTTCGCCGAGCTACGCCGACCTAAGTCTTGCTACGCGCCTAGAGAAACGAAAAACAACAAAACTCACGAATCACCTTGATATCGACTATTCCGAGCTATGCTATGCTAGAAACTACGGAAAACGTTAAAACAACGCGATTTCCGCGATATCGACTTTTGGAGTTTCGCCGAGCTACGCCGACCTAAGTCTTGCTACGCGCCTAGAGAAACGAAAAATAACAAAACACACGGATAACCTTGATATCGACTATTCCGACCTATGCTATGCTAGAAACTACGGAAAACGTAAAAACAACGCGATTTCCGCGATATCGACTTTTGGAGTTTCACCGAGCTACGCCGACCTAAGTAGTGCTACGCACCTCGAGAAACGAAAAATAACAAAACTCACGGATCACCTTGATATCGACTATTCCGAGCTATGCTATGCTAGAAACTACGGAAAACGTTAAAACAACGCGATTTCCGCGATATCGACTTTTGGAGTTTCACCGAGCTACGCAAACCTTAGTCTTGCTACACGGCTCGAGAAACGAAAAATAACAAAACTCACGGATCACCTTGATATCGACTATTCCGAGCTATGCTATGCTAGAAACTACGGAAAACGTTAAAACAACGCGATTTCCGCGATATCGACTTTTGGAGTTTCGCCGAGCTACGCCGACCTAAGTGTTGCTACGCGCCTAGAGAAACGAAAAATAACAAAACTCACGGATCACCTTGATATCGACTATTCCGAGCAATGCTATGCTAGAAACTACGGAAAAAGTAAAACAACGCGATTTCCGCGATATCGACTTTTGGAGTTTCGCCGAGCTACGCCGACCTAAGTCTTGCTACGCACCTCGAGAAACGAAAAATGACAAAACTCACGGATCACCTTGATATCGACTATTCCGAGCTATGCTATGCTAGAAACTACGGAAAACGTTAAAACAACGCGATTTCCGCGATATCGACTTTTGGAGTTTCGCCGAGCTACGCCGACCTAAGTCTTGCTACGCGCCTAGAGAAACGAAAAATAACAAAACTCACGGATCACCTTGATATCGACTATTCCGAGCTAGGCTATGCTAGAAACTACGGAAAACGTTAAAACAACGCGATTTCCGCGATATCGACTTTTGGAGTTTCGCCGAGCTACGCCGACCTAAGTCTTGCTTCACGGCTCGAGAAACGAAAAATAACAAAACTCACGGATCACCTTGATATCGACTATTTTGAGCTATGCTATGCTAGAAACTACGGAAAACGTTAAAACAACGCGATTTCCGCGATATCGACTTTTGGAGTTTCGCCGAGCTACGCCGACCTAAGTCTTGCTACGCGCCTAGAGAAACGAAAAATAACAAAACTCACGGATCACCTTGATATCGACTATTCCGAGCTATGCTATGCTAGAAACTACGGAAAACGTTAAAACAACGCGATTTCCGCGATATCGACTTTTGGAGTTTCGCCGAGCTACGCCGACCTAAGTCTTGCTTCACGGCTCAAGAAACGAAAAATAACAAAACTCACGGATCACCTTGATATCGACTATTCCGAGCTATGCTATGCTAGAAACTACGGAAAACGTTAAAACAACGCGATTTCCGCGATATCGACTTTTGGAGTTTCGCCGAGCTACGCCGACCTAAGTCTTGCTACGCACCTCGAGAAACGAAAAATAACAAAACTCACGGATCACCTTGATATCGACTATTCCGAGCTATGCTATGCTAGAAACTACGGAAAACGTTAAAACAACGCGATTTCCGCGATATCGACTTTTGGAGTTTCGCCGAGCTACGCCGACCTAAGTCTTGCTACGCGCTTAGAGAAACGAAAAATAACAAAACTCACGGATCACCTTGATATCGACTATTCCGAGCTATGCTATGCTAGAAACTACGGAAAACGTTAAAACAACGCGATTTCCGCGATATCGACTTTTGGAGTTTCGCCGAGCTACGCCGACCTAAGTCTTGCTTCACGGCTCGAGAAACGAAAAATAACAAAACTCACGGATCACCTTGATATCGACTATTTTGAGCTATGCTATGCTAGAAACTACGGAAAACGTTAAAACAACGCGATTTCCGCGATATCGACTTTTGGAGTTTCGCCGAGCTACGCCGACCTAAGTCTTGCTACGCGCCTAGAGAAACGAAAAATAACAAAACTCACGGATCACCTTGATATCGACTATTTTGAGCTATGCTATGCTAGAAACTACGGAAAACGTAAAAACAACGCGATTTGCGCGATATCGACTTTTGGAGTTTCACCGAGCTACGCCGACATAAGTAGTGCTACACGGCTCGAGAAACGAAAAATAACAAAACTCACGGATCACCTTGATATCGACTATTTTGAGCTATGCTATGCTAGAAACTACGGAAAACGTTAAAACAACGCGATTTCTGCGATATCGACCTTTGGAGTTTCGCCGAGCTACGCCGACTGTTTCGTTTCCATAAAAGAAAAAACAAAACGTAATTTAATCAGACCAATTTAGTTTCTTTTTCTATCGTTGTTCTGCTACTCTGCGGCAGCAGTATCGAAACGCCAATCTGTTGGTTGTTCATGTACGCACCAAACCAATCAAATTCGACGGCATGACTCGCGCGAAGTTCGTTAGAGTCGCCAACGCCTCCTAGCGTCAGTTTTCAAATAAGGAAGCGCGCGCGCGGCACGGTACGATATCGCGGCTCAACTAAAACCGAAAACCGATTACACCTCCTATTAAAACCGTGTGAAATCATCAGCCAGTAGCCTTCATCATCTCAGGATCACCAACGGAGTGGAAGCTCAACGACTAGTGCAGGTCGCAGCCCAGGATTCACGAGGTACGTGCGTGCATTGTATCTTTACTGTAGCCTGTCTAGGATCTCGCAGAACAACAAATAATTAACGTATTTTTTTATCGTAAGACCACCTCCTGGTCTCCCCAGAGTGGCATCCGCATCACAATTTCATTTCGGCTGGTGCGAGTTGCTACATCTTTTTGGTGCCGAAACCCGGGAGCTTCCATTTAATTCTTATCGAATCGCCATATTGGTTTTCTGGTTAAAGGTAACTTAAAATAATCTCAATCGATCTATTGTTTTAACAAACCATATCGCATTTTAAGTTATCCCATCGGAACTATCAAACCATTCCATAATTTCGTAATCATTCATAACTAAACACGTCACGTAAACGAGCTAAGTAGGTACTTATCCTAAATTCGCCATCGAACAAAAAACTTCCGATTAGCTTGTGAGGGTACCTATGCCGATCTAACTACAAATACCGTCCTGCATGGGTATTCTCGCTTGTTACTTAACAATTATTGTGGTGAAGTCAAATTGTGCAATCACTTTTATCAATTTATCGGTGCACACTTTGACAACCCGCAATAAGTAACTCATCGGCTCATTAAAATGCAAGTGACCTACCAAAACAAATAACGTAATACTAAGTGGATTATCCGTTTTTATTAAAGTGGTTTTCGTAGTAACATTTTGTTCATTAAATACTTTCATTCGTAAAAAACGTACGTCGTTTAAACGTACCTACGAGTATTATTATTCACTGTAGGTAGGTAGATTGAAATATCGTAAACCGTTTCTATCAAAATAACGTATCAGTTACCTAGGTACCTACAAATAAAACTTCTCGACGAGTCGGTGATTAAATTTACCGTTTATTTTCACGAATTGAACACAGAGGTAATCAGCTGTTGCAGTACATTGTGTCTATAGTTCTATACAGTCATCAATCGACCCTGTCATATTATCTGTGTATGCTTATAATATAATATAATATAATATAATATCCGAGTAGCTAGATTTGCTAGTTGGTAACAATAGGGATACCTACACCGTACACGCGTCTTGTAACGTACCTATTATACGCGCCGAAGTTCGGGGCGCGTTTGGGTAGGATACACTGTCTTAGCGACCACTACCTACTTATTGCGGATGATACTTGCACATAAGTAGGTACATTTATTTAGTGCTTAATTATAATCCGTAAGCTTAACTCTGTATCGAAATTCTTCGCACATAACAAGAAATAATATCTCATAGCTTTGTTTTGTACCCGCTTAATAAACTTTTTTTAAATGCCGCTTCTCGGAAAACCTACCCGCAGGGGTACATTAAAAAAATCAAAATGTAATGAAGTAGAATACTCAACTCAAGATTTACCGTCTTTGCGTAGGAAACGAAACATTTCTTATAACCGTTTAAATAAAGCGCTGGAGATAGGTATTTTAGCCGAAAACGATTCTTCTCAACTAAACTTGTTTTTGTCATATTTTCAAGACATTAAGCAACATGCTGCTAGTTTTGAGGATGCGCATTTTACGATCCAGGAGATTCTCGATGACCCTGAAAATGAGGACAATGACCTTCAAGAAAGGTTTGATGCAATGTATTACAGATTGTTGTCAATCCATCGAACGTTATCTAAAACTGAATCAACTCGGTCTTGCGACACTGTTTCGTCGAATATTCGATTACCGAAAATCGTGCTTCCTAACTTTAGCGGCGACATTAAAAAATGGCCTGAGTATTATGATACGTTTAACACCTTAATACATAACTCAACATCGTTAACCGACACTGAGAAGCTTCATTATCTCGTATCGTCTCTGAGCGGCGATGCGCTGCTTGTTATCAAGCCTTTCCCTCTGACACACGAACACTACCGCGACGCATACGAAGCACTCACCGCGCGCTATAAGAATAAGCGGGATCTTGCGTTTACGTGTTGGCGGGATATTTTGAAAATTGAATTTAAGGTTTCCGACGCGCACGCATTTCGAAGGTCACTCGATTTGTTCGAGGAAAACTTAAGCATTTTAAGGACTATTAATTTGCCGGTTAACCATTGGGATTTCATTTTAGTGTATCATATCTTATCGAAGGTCGACCAGAGGCTTCGTCGGAATTTGAGGAAAAACATTCCGATGTAGAACTACCTACTTATAACCAATTGCGAAATTTCCTGCAATCCAAGTGTGAGGCTTTATTGCGAGACACACATTTCGTTGAATCGGACAAACCTCAACCGAGGTCTAAATCTGCTCACCCGCAGCCCCAACCGCGCAGTTCTGCGTCACACACACTCGTTGCCGCTAAGCCCGCTACTACACAACAACTGAATGAAGGGGTACCAACGAATGTCCCATACACAAAAAAATGCTCGTTTTGTTCAGATTTCCATTCCATTGCCGCATGTCCCGAGTTTCTTAAAAAATCGTTTGATGAACGTTTGCAGATCGCTACTGAGAAACACTGGTGCTTTAACTGTTTGAATCCATCTCATCAGTTAAAAGATTGTAAATCTATATTTTCGTGTCGCATATGCAAGAGAAACCACCACACCTTACTCCATCGCGATAAGTCTAGTGAGTCAAATCAGTCTTCATCGACATTAGTGTCAAGGTCGTTAACACACACCACTGTTCTACTGGCCACAGCAATGATTCAGGTCCGTGATGCCTTTGGCTCAATGCAATCGTTCCGAGCTCTTTTTGATACTGGAAGTCAAAGCAATTTTATCACGGAAAAGGCAGTGAAACGTCTAAGCTTACCACTTAGTCCAACTAACGACAACGTCAGCGGTATCGGAGATGCTTCAGCGCCGATTCTTGGTGACATCACGTGTTTGATAGGCACAAAGGATAAAATCTTATTTAAATTGAACTTGCGCGTCATATCAACAATATGTGGCGATCAACCGATAGCAAAACTTAATACATCTGGGTGGACCCACATTGAATCGAAACCCTTAGCAGATCCTGGTTTTGATCTCTCGGGACCTATCGACATATTGCTCGGCGCGGAGGTGTTTGCTGACTCGCTTCTAAATCAACATATCAAAGGCAATGCAAATCAACCGATAGCTCTTAACTCTGTTTTCGGTTGGCTTCTTTTGGGCAAAACTCGTCTAGCTTCAAAAACCTTAGTGCACGCATCGGGAAAAAACGACATCGACTTGAATTCGTTAGTTCAACGTTTCTGGGAGTTAGACTGCGTACCCAAGGCGTCTCTTCTGACTCCAGAGGAGGTGTTTTGCGAACAAAAGTTCTTATCCGACCATTGCCGCGATACGTTTGGACGATACACAGTACGCTTACCATTCAAAGATGATAGCGAACCGAAGTTTGAAGGTTCTCGTGACGTTGCACTTAGACGATTTCATGCAATAGAACGTAGGCTGTCTCGTGACCCTGACTTACAAAAGGAATACGCGAATTTATGACAGATTACTTGGACGCCGGTCATATGTCTTTGGTTCCCGGGAATGAACTCAGTCAGGGGAAATATTATATTCCACATCATTGCGTCTTGCGTCCTGACTCTGCTACCACCCGTCTCCGCGTTGTCTTTGACGCGTCGGCCAAGGATGCCCACTCTCGGTCTTTAAACGACACTCAACTAATCGGTCCCAAGTTACAACCGAACATTTTAGAAATTCTATTGCGATTTAGGGTACATAATATTGCTTTTATGGCTGACGTTCGACAAATGTACCGTCAAATTCTTATTTCCCAAGCCGATCGTGACTACCAGCGCATTTTTTGGAGAACCACTCCTACAGAATGTCTTCAAGAATACCGTTTGAATACTGTAACATATGGCGTTTCATCTTCACCCTTTCTTGCGTGTCGTACTCTGCGACAGCTTGCCGAGGACGAGGGCAATCAGTATCCCATCGCAAAGGGAATCATTCTGTCTGACGTATATATCGACGACGTGGCCAGTGGTTCCGACACGTTAGAACACGCCCAACAGGCAAAGGACCAACTAATCGCCTTGTTCAAATTAGGTGGCTTCCATCTTAGGAAGTGGGTGTCTAACAATGCGCAACTTCTGCTTGACCTCCCTATTCAAGATCGTCTCACTGGTTCTGTCTCTCTCGATAACTATGAAACTCAAATTTTAAAAATTCTCGGCCTAAAATGGGATCCTCACACAGATGCATTTCTTTTCGAAATCCAACCTCTCGACCGGCCTTGTACCAAACGATCGATTCTCAGCGAACTAGCTAGAGTGTTCGACCCTCTAGGATTTTTGTCTCCCATTACAATTCAAATCAAAACCTATATCCAGAAACTTTGGATCCTTGGTATCGGATGGGATCAAACACCGCCTGATGAGGTCATTGGTATGTGGAATACTTACAAGGTTCAATTATCACAGTTATCTCAAGTTCGAATTCCTCGCAGGTTAATTTGTTCTGATGTCAAATCGTTCGAGCTTCACGGGTTTTGTGACAGTTCCGAGGTAGCGTATGGTGCGGTAATATATTTTCGGGTTACTAACGGCAGCGGCAAGGTCACAACGTATCTGGTCTATTCTAAGGCTCGTGTAACACCTCTTAAACGAATTTCATTGCCTCGTCTGGAGCTCTGCGCCGCAGTTCTTCTATCAGAACTTTATAAATTTGTTCGTGACACTTACCTTGATCGCATTACGATTAACGATGTCTATCTGTGGTCAGACTCGACGGTAGTTCTTTCATGGTTGCGAGCCCATTCTTCCCGCTGGGTAACATTCGTCGCCAACAGAGTCAGTCAAATCCAAGATCTTACTGCAACTGCGTGCTGGCGCCATGTACCTTCAGGAGATAACCCTGCGGACGTTTGCTCTCGTGGTCAATTACCCAGTGAGATCGTAAACAACTCCTTATGGTGGGCGGGCCCTGATTGGCTACGTAGGGATCACTGTTCCCGGCCTTCTATCCCTGATACTGCCTCTCACGAGGATGAAGTACTCGTTAAATCCGAAGAACGCAAGTGTGTAGTCTTATTAACCGATCAACTTGATAAAACCTTACCTGACGGATCCATCATCGAGATGTTATTAAATCGTTTCTCTTCATTGTCTAAGTTGGTAAATGTTCTCACGTACGTATATCGCTTTATCGATAATACTCGACATCCCAATCAGGTGAATCGAAAACGATTTCTTAATAACGTTGAACGTCATCACACTCTTATAAAAATAGTTAAACATGTACAACATACCACTTTTCTCGAAGAAATCTTTCATCTGCAATCAAAAAAACCCTTATCAAAACCTTTTCGCAAGTTAAATCCGTTCCTTGATGATCAGGGAGTACTCAGGGTGGGCGGTAGGATTTCGCGATCAGGTCTCGAATATGAGCAAAAGCACCCCGCCTTCTTACCTTCTAACCATCCTTTTACTTACTTGGTCATCGACTTTATTCATCGCAGTTATTTACACCCAGGTATTAACACTACACATTTTCTACTACTTCAACAATTCTGGATCATAGCTGCAAAACGCGTTATTCGTCGCCACTTGTCCAAGTGTATTCAATGTTTTCGAACAAATCCTCAGCCATTACAACCTTTTATGAGCGATCTTCCCTCTTATCGTGTCAATCAAGTTAAACCATTTTCCGTGGTCGGTGTCGATCTAGGCGGGCCGTTCCGTATTAAACTCGGTTCACATAGAGGCGCGAAAATGGATAAGGCGTATTTGTGCTTGTTTGTTTGCCTGGCGACCAAGGCGGTGCATTTAGAAGTCGTATCGACGTTAACAACTGAAGGGTTTATTGCTGCTTTGCGCCGATTTGTAGGAAGACGCGGTCGGTGCAACGTAATTCACGCGGATTGTGGCACTAATTTTGTTGGTGCAAAAAACCAGCTCTCAATTTTAATGGAACAGGCAACGAATACAGAAAAAATCGAATTTAAGTTCAACCCTCCCGGCGCACCGCACTTTGGCGGCGTCTGGGAGATTCAGATTAAAGCCGCAAAATCTCATTTGCTTCGGGTTGTGGGTGATCAGGTTTTGACTTTTGAGGAACTAACCACTCTTTTTGTTCAAATAGAAGCCATCTTAAACTCAAGGCCACTTTGCCCTATTAGTTCCGATCCAAACGACCTGACGTGTCTCACTCCGGGTCATTTTCTTACTTTAGAACCTTTGACAGCCGTTCCCGATGAAGATCTTTCTAACGTAAACCTAAATCGGCTTCACCGATGGCAGCTGCTCCAATCTTTTCAACAGAGTTTTTGGTCCAGATGGAAATCAGAATACTTAAATTCTCTAACGCAACGAGCCAAATGGACGAAACACTCTAAACCGTTACAGATAGGTTCTATGGTAATCATTAAGGACGATAATCGTGCACCATTGCATTGGACACTTGCACGAGTTGTAAACCTCCAGGTGGGTGCTGATGGGATAGCTCGGAGTGCATTGGTTCAAAATGCTGACAAACAAATTATAAATCGACCTTTAGTTAAACTGTGTCCCTTGCCTATAGAGGACTCTGCTTAGCTGTTCTAATCATAGTGGTTTCTTAGGTTTACGCGAATGTTAGACATTGAAATGAAACTACTTTTACGGATTTTATCGCGGTTTAATTTTAGATTTTAGTTCCCGACGTTTCGAAACCTTTGCAGGTATCATGGTCACGGGCAGACTGAGATGGTGTTCGTCTTGACAGAAGATGTTGCTCGTTCTACCTTCATATTTTAATTAATTATTTGTGGTCCGACCTACGCAGTATGAGCTCACTGTGTCTTGATGTCTTGCAGCGCTGCTCTTGGGTTTGGCCTTGAGTTTATTTATTATTGGATCCCAAGTAGGTGATATCTTCCAGCCATCTTCTCTATTGAAATTAGGGTGTTTTTTAATCTCAATAGCCTCGCGAAACATCCTAGGTAGGAATTTGGATTCTTTAGCGAGGATCTGTGGTTGGTCAAATCTAATATAATGGCTGGAACCTTCAGCATGTTCGGCGACTGCAGACTTCGTTGAGCGGCGGTGTTTGACGTCAGCTATGTGTTCTTTAACGCGGGTCCCTATGCTTCGTTTGGTTTGACCGATGTAAGAGAGGCCGCAGTCACAATCTAGTTTGTATACTCCTGCATCTTGTAGAGGTATGTGACACTTGACAGATGGTAAGGAAGCATTAAGTCTAGATGTTACCTACTTAATACCTACATGCGCAAAACCACCTAAACTGTATGGGTTGCCAAAGATACACAAACCAAACGCCCCGCTACGTCCTATTGTAAGCCAAATCGACACACCAACCTACAGATTGGCTCAGCACGTCGCGAAAACACTCTCACCACTCAGAGGCAACACTACAGCGTTTGTGAAGGATTCATACCACTTTGTCAATGAGATTAAACATCTACATCTTCAAGACAATGAAGTAATGGTTAGTTTCGACGTACAGTCCTTGTTTACATGCCTACCAGTCAAGGATTGTATTGAAATTGTTTCCAAGAAGCTAGCAGAGAACAACCTACCTCTAGAATATGCAGAACTTCTCGAGCACTGCCTCACATCTGGCTACCTACTGTGGAACAATAAATTCTATGTACAAGTAGATGGTGTAGCGATGGGCTCGCCTGTATCCCCTGTAGTCGCCGATATATTCATGGAAGACTTCGAGGAGACAGCCTTAAAAACAGCTCCTTTCACTCCCAGGTTCTACAAACGGTACGTAGATGATACTTTCACAGTTTTACCATCTAGTCAAGTAAATGCATTTTTAAAACATCTCAACTCCATCAATAACAAAATTCAATTCACTATGGAGTTGGAGGATAATAAATCTCTTGCCTTCTTAGACATATTAGTTAAAAGGAATCCTGATCAGACCATAAGTCACACCGTGTATCGAAAGAAGACCCATACAGATAGGTACTTAAACGGTGAATCTCACCACCACCCTAAACAGTTAGCTACCGTGGGAAAATCTTTGTTTCAGAGAGCACACGGACTCTGTGATGACAGACACCTTGCCGCTGAGCTTCAACACGTCAAGCAAGTACTGCGAGACAACAAGCTCCAAGTTCCACGGCCCCGTCACAGAAACCGAGTGAAGCCAGCCACTGTTGATCGTTTGCCTGCTGTACTACCATATGTCAGAGGAGTCACTGACAAGATTGGTTACATCCTGAAGCGAGCTTCAATTAAAACATACTTCAAGCCGCCCAAGAAGATTAGCCAGTCCTTACCATCTGTCAAGTGTCACATACCTCTACAAGATGCAGGAGTATACAAACTAGATTGTGACTGCGGCCTCTCTTACATCGGTCAAACCAAACGAAGCATAGGGACCCGCGTTAAAGAACACATAGCTGACGTCAAACACCGCCGCTCAACGAAGTCTGCAGTCGCCGAACATGCTGAAGGTTCCAGCCATTATATTAGATTTGACCAACCACAGATCCTCGCTAAAGAATCCAAATTCCTACCTAGGATGTTTCGCGAGGCTATTGAGATTAAAAAACACCCTAATTTCAATAGAGAAGATGGCTGGAAGATATCACCTACTTGGGATCCAATAATAAATAAACTCAAGGCCAAACCCAAGAGCAGCGCTGCAAGACATCAAGACACAGTGAGCTCATACTGCGTAGGTCGGACCACAAATAATTAATTAAAATATGAAGGTAGAACGAGCAACATCTTCTGTCAAGACGAACACCATCTCAGTCTGCCCGTGACCATGATACCTGCAAAGGTTTCGAAACGTCGGGAACTAAAATCTAAAATTAAACCGCGATAAAATCCGTAAAAGTAGTTTCATTTCAATGTTCTAATCATATTAACCGAACTTTCAACCCTTATCCAAAATTTTATTTAATTCTTTATTTAATTCTCTTTAGTTTTAGTATTCAACCTTTCGTCAACTAATTTTTTGTCTTTTAACCAGAAAATACCATAGGCATTTTGGTGGGCGGGATGTTTCGTTTCCATAAAAGAAAAAACAAAACGTAATTTAATCAGACCAATTTAGTTTCTTTTTTTATCGTTGTTCTGCTATCCTGCGGCAGCAGTATCGAAACGCCAATCTGTTGGTTGTTCATGTACGCACCAAACCAATCAAATTCGACGGCATGACTCGCGCGAAGTTCGTTAGAGTCGCCAACGCCTCCTAGCGTCAGTTTTCAAATAAGGAAGCGCGCGCGCGGCACGGTACGATATCGCGGCTCAACTAAAACCGAAAACCGATTACACCTCCTATTAAAACCGTGTGAAATCATCAGCCAGTAGCCTTTATCATCTCAGGATCACCAACGGAGTGGAAGCTCAACGACTAGTGCAGGTCGCAGACCAGGATTCACGAGGTACGTGCGTGCATTGTATCTTTACTGTAGCCTGTCTAGGATCTCGCAGAACAACAAATAATTAACGTATTTTTTTATCGTAAGACCACCTCCTGGTCTCCCCAGAGTGGCATCCGCATCACAATTTCATTTCGGCTGGTGCGAGTTGCTACACCGACCTAAGTCTTGCTACGCACCTCGAGAAACGAAAAATAACAAAACTCACGGATCACCTTGATATCGACTATTCCGAGCTATGCTATGCTAGAAACTACGGAAAACGTTAAAACAACGCGATTTCCGCGATATCGACTTTTGGAGTTTCACCGAGCTACGCCAACCTAAGTCTTGCTACACGGCTCGAGAAACGAAAAATAACAAAACTCACGGATCACCTTGAAATCGACTATTCCGAACTATGCTATGCTAGAAACTACGGAAAACGTAAAAACAACGCGATTTCCGCGATATCGACTTTTGGAGTTTCACCGAGCTACGCAAACCTTAGTCTTGCTACACGGCTCAAGAAACGAAAAATAACAAAACTCACGGATCACCTTTGTTCGGAAACCTCTCGCACATAGCAATGACGTCAGAGGCGCGACTGGCGGGAGCATCAGTGGGGAGCGCGGTGCGGGGAGCAACGAAGTACGAGAATCGCGGCGCACACACACTTTACCGATCAGCTGTGAACATTGTACGCGTCGCGCGCCGTTTAATTATATTGTTAAGTTCCGTTGGAAATAAACCAGCACCTATATTTCGGAAGCAGTCTCATTACTTCTACAAACCCAAGAAATCTCCCTAACAAAGTGGTCCTTTGCAAGAAAGAATAAACAACGGTGGCAGGCGTGCAGTGGCGCGTGCGTGGGCATTTTGCAGTGCAGAAAAAAGCAAACGTGGCGCACACGTGGCCTTCGAGGAAGAAAAAATCGACAAAAACGGATAACTGCGGCTACAGATCGGTAAATAGTCTGTCGTTCCAATTAAACATTGCTGTCCCTTCATTATTTGCGAAATTCTTTCCGCTTTGATGGCCATTTAAATCTGTTCCATTTTTCCCCATATTTATTAATTATCAGTCATCGCATTCATTTCGCGTCACATATTTCAAGCCTGGTTATTGCTCAAGCCTATTATTGTAGGTGCATCGTTGCATAATTAGTAGCAAGCAAATAAGAAACCCGTTTTGCACGGACACGTCTAAGCTTGACCGCTAACTCACTCAAGGTCAACATCTGTCGCTTATCAATTTATTCAACGCATTGCTTGCTTATTAGTTACGAATTTAACGTAATTATAATTTATTTTAGTTATGGACACTAAACTTAAAGAATTAATTAAGAAACGTGCAAGCTGTAAAGCCAAGCTTACGCTTTTCAATAATTATTTAAATGTAGTCCTTTCTTGTTCACGATTAAGTGATTTACAAGTAACAGAACTAGAAACCCGACTTGATAAAAGATAAATTGAAATAGTCATCTATATACTTATATATACTTATATACTTATAATAAATCTGTAGAGAGGTCAATTCTGTACATAAAATATATTTAAAAAATAACTATCAAGGGGTGGTTAGGGATCGCTACTGATGCCAAAAATGCAATCAGTAAAATTTTTGTCTGTCTGTCTGTCTGTCTGTCTGTCTGTCTGTCTGTCTGTCTGTCTGTATATTCGTTATAGAAACAAAAACTACTCGACGGATTTTAACGAAATTTGGCACAATTATTCTTCATACTCTTGGGCAGGTTATAGTATACTTTTCATTACGCTACGACCAATAGGAGCAGAGCAGTGAAGGGAAATATTGGGAAAACGGGGTAAGTTACTCCATTTTTTAAGCTTCCGTCACGTGTGCAGGCTTATAGGTTAAAGCTACATAGAAATCATGTATGACGGAAATATTCTCCCTAAAATTATATAAAAAATATTCCTCGACAGCATATGTCTAACTTTTATGGTTGACTCACAATAACACGTGAAACTCCCGATAGCTTAGCAATTCGGAGATTTCTGATTGTATTTGTCTACTCTAACGTTTACAACACTATCACTCATCCCCAATTAAAAAAGTTAACATTATTACCTATTCAATAAAAAAAGAATCATGTAAATCGGTGTAGAAACACCAAAGTTATACATGAAATAATAAGAAATCGCGCGTGAATACAGAGTCATGCTATAAGGATTATTTTTGTGTATCGGTTGCCGCGCTCGACGCGCGTCGTGGCGGGAGGTATAAAAAGGCGGGGGGTCCGCGCTCGAGCGTCATACAATATTTGGCTGTTGATGCGAATAGACGTTCAGACTGTTCGACCTTATTGACAATCAATAATTGTTATTTGCAAACCGTGCTTATCAGCACGACTTTTAGTCTTTGAATAGTTTATTTTTAGAATTGTTTTGTTGTTAGTTTATATAATAGGTATTAGATTAATAGTATTAGTAGTAGGTACACCTATTAGTTATTTTGGTAGTGTTTAATTGTATTAATAGTTTATTTTCGTAATTGGTAGTGTTTAATTATATTAATAGTTTATTTTCGTAATTTGGTAGTGTTTAATTAAATTAATAGTTTATTTTCGTAATTGGTAGTGTTTAATTAAATTAATAGTTTATTTTCGTAATTGGTAGTGTTTAATTATATTAATAGTTTATTTTCGTTATTATTATATTAGTTATTTTGGTAGTGTTTAATTGTATTAATAGTTTATTTTCGTAATTGGTAGTGTTTTATTATATTAATAGTTTATTTTCGTAATTATTACATAATAACTATATATAATTGTAAGTGTAAGGTAGCTTCAGTTACCGTCGATTAAAAATACACAATGCCACCTAAAAAACGACCATCTTTATCTCGAAATTCGAGAGATGCTAAAAGGATGAGAAATGCGCGTTCTCAAGAATCGGCAGAGGAAAGAGCACATCGGTTAAACTCTATGAGAGTTAGTGCCTCAACCTCTCGAGCCAATGAAAGCTCTCCAGAGAGAGAGATGCGATTAGCAGCTGACAGAGCGAGACGAGCTACATCACGGGCGTCTCAAAGCTCTTCTCAACGAGAGCTGAGGCTTACCATTGACCGAGAACAACATGTGTTATCCCGAGATGCTGAAACTGCGTCACAACGAGAATTGCGTCTCACTGCTGACCGCGAACGGCATACATTGTCTCGCGAGTCAGAAACCTACACTGAGAGGGAATTGCGTCTCACAGCTGACCGCGAACGTCATATATTGTCTCGCGAGTCAGAAACCTTCACTGACAGAGAATTGCGTCTCACAGCTGACCGCGAACGTCATATATTGTCTCGCGAGTCAGAAACCTACACTGAGAGGGAATTGCGTCTCACAGCTGACCGCGAACGTCATATATTGTCTCGCGAGTCAGAAACCTACACTGAGAGGGAATTGCGTCTCACAGCTGACCGCGAACGTCATATATTGTCTCGCGAGTCAGAAACCTACACTGAGAGGGAATTGCGTCTCACAGCTGACCGCGAACGTCATATTTTATCTCGAGAATCTGAAACTTTAACTCAATATGAAGACCGTTTGACAAATGATAGGGTGCACCATAATGTTATTCGATCTCTCGAAGACGCACATGAGCATGAACAACGACTAGAGTCGGTACGCGAATATTATAATTCTTTGAGACAAGAACGATCAGTAAGTTTGTCTAATGAAAGATTAAGAATCGAAAATATTCGGTCTCTTGAAACGGACGAACAGCGAGAGGCCCGTCTTACTGCAGACAGATTTCGACATAGCCTTAATAACTTAGATGTACACATAGAAGATCAATCTAGAAATTCGGTGGCTTGGTCCGACAAATATAAAAGTGGGTTTGCTTATAACCTCACAATTGATTATGGATCATCTTCTGTAATAGGCGATATGAACGTGGTATGTCGTTTTTGTAATGCTTCAAAGTGGAGTAAGGAGTCAGCTGGTTTCTGTTGTTCTACAGGTAAAATAAATTTGCCTTCATTCGAAGACCCACCGGAACCTTTGAAATCACTACTTTTAGGGGAACATATACAATCTAAACAGTTTTTAGATAATATTCGCACTTATAATAGTGCATTTCAAATGACATCCTTTGGCGCTCAACAAATCTCAGAAGGTCATTTCATGCCTACTTTTAAGATACAAGGTCAGGTTTACCATTTGATAGGATCCCTTTTGCCTGAAAACCAACCTAAGTTTCTTCAAATATATTTTGTATCCGACTACAACGAACAGTCGAATATAAGAAATCAATATTTCCCGAATTTAAATACTGAACTCATATCACAACTTCAGAACATGTTGCATCAGGTTAATTCGTATGTATGCAGTTTTAAATCGGCATTAGAAGCTCTTCCTCGAGATGATGATAACAATTATAAAATTGTTATAAATGCCGATAGGCGTCCAACTCAGGAACACCCTGGGCGTTATAATGCTCCATCCACGAATGAAGTTGCTGTGGTATTGGTCGACCAGGAATGTGATAGGCGTGATATCGTTATCCGTTCCAGAGATAATCGTTTGCAACGTATTTATGAAACCCACAGGGCTTACGACTGTTTGCAATATCCTTTGATATACTGTCGAGGGAAGATGGTTATAATTTTGCTTTATACCAAACTGATCCGCGTACAGGCGCACCTAATTATAATAAAAAGATTTCATGCCTTCAATTTTACTGTTACCACTTGCAAGTAAGACGGAATAGGTTTGTATACTTTCAACGTTTTCGTGGCTTATTCAATCAGTTTATTGTAGACATGTACGCAAAAATTGAAACCGAAAGATTAGTTTATATACGATCTAATCAAAGGCAGCTGCGCGTTGAAGAATACGTGCACCTTCGCGACGCCATGCAGCAAGATAACGATACGGTGAATATGGGTCGTTTAGTTATTTTGCCCTCTTCTTTACTGGTGGTCCACGATACATGCACGAACGTACTCAAGATGCTTTTTGTTACGTAAGAAAATATGGACGTCCCGACTTATTTATTACTGTAACTACCAATCCTAAGTGGGATGAAATTACTCGGGAGCTTCTTGAGGGTCAAGCACCGCATGACCCCATGATATCATAGCAAGAGTTTTTCATTTAAAATTAAAATCAATGATAGATCTACTTACCAAAGATAAAATTTTTGGAG
>NW_020799958.1:0-20886 GCF_003590095.1 Trichoplusia ni
TATTTAAAAAATAACTATCAAGGGGTGGTTAGGGATCGCTACTGATGCCAAAAATGCAATCAGTAAAATTTTTCTGTCTGTCTGTCTGTCTGTCTGTCTGTCTGTCTGTCTGTCTGTTGTATTAGTATAGAAACAAAAACTACTCGACGGATTTTAACGAAATTTGGCACAATTATTCTTCATACTCTTGGGCAGGTTATAGTATACTTTTCATTACGCTACGACCAATAGGAGCAGAGCAGTGAAGGGAAATATTGGGAAAACGGGGTAAGTTACTCCATTTTTTAAGCTTCCGTCACGTGTGCAGGCTTATAGGTTAAAGCTACATAGAAATCATGTATGACGGAAATATTCTCCCTAAAATTATATAAAAAATATTCCTCGACAGCATATGTCTAACTTTTATGGTTGACTCACAATAACACGTGAAACTCCCGATAGCTTAGCAATTCGGAGATTTCTGATTGTATTTGTCTACTCTAACGTTTACAACACTATCACTCATCCCCAATTAAAAAAACATTATTACCTATTCAATAAAAAAAGAATCATGTAAATCGGTGTAGAAACACCAAAGTTATACATGAAATAATAAGAAATCGCGCGTGAATACAGAGTCATGCTATAAGGATTATTTTTGTGTATCGGTTGCCGCGCTCGACGCGCGTCGTGGCGGGAGGTATAAAAAGGCGGGGGTCCGCGCTCGAGCGTCATACAATATTTGGCTGTTGATGCGAATAGACGTTCAGACTGTTCGACCTTATTGACAATCAATAATTGTTATTTGCAAACCGTGCTTATCAGCACGACTTTTAGTCTTTGAATAGTTTATTTTTAGAATTGTTTTGTTGTTAGTTTATATAATAGGTATTAGATTAATAGTATTAGTAGTAGGTACACCTATTAGTTATTTTGGTAGTGTTTAATTGTATTAATAGTTTATTTTCGTAATTGGTAGTGTTTAATTATATTAATAGTTTATTTCGTAATTTTTATATTATTTATTTTGGTAGTGTTAATTGTATTAATAGTTTATTTTCGTAATTTGGTAGTGTTTAATTAAATTAATAGTTTATTTTCGTAATTGGTAGTGTTTAATTAAATTAATAGTTTATTTTCGTAATTGGTAGTGTTTAATTATATTAATAGTTTATTTTCGTTATTATTATATTAGTTATTTTGGTAGTGTTAATTGTATTAATAGTTTATTTTCGTAATTGGTAGTGTTTATTATATTAATAGTTTATTTTCGTAATTATTACATAATAACTATATATAATTGTAAGTGTAAGGTAGCTTCAGTTACCGTCGATTAAAAATACACAATGCCACCTAAAAAACGACCATCTTTATCTCGAAATTCGAGAGATGCTAAAAGGATGAGAAATGCGCGTTCTCAAGAATCGGCAGAGGAAAGAGCACATCGGTTAAACTCTATGAGAGTTAGTGCCTCAACCTCTCGAGCCAATGAAAGCTCTCCAGAGAGAGAGATGCGATTAGCAGCTGACAGAGCGAGACGAGCTACATCACGGGCGTCTCAAAGCTCTTCTCAACGAGAGCTGAGGCTTACCATTGACCGAGAACAACATGTGTTATCCCGAGATGCTGAAACTGCGTCACAACGAGAATTGCGTCTCACTGCTGACCGCGAACGGCATACATTGTCTCGCGAGTCAGAAACCTACACTGAGAGGGAATTGCGTCTCACAGCTGACCGCGAACGTCATATATTGTCTCGCGAGTCAGAAACCTTCACTGACAGAGAATTGCGTCTCACAGCTGACCGCGAACGTCATATATTGTCTCGCGAGTCAGAAACCTACACTGAGAGGGAATTGCGTCTCACAGCTGACCGCGAACGTCATATATTGTCTCGCGAGTCAGAAACCTACACTGAGAGGGAATTGCGTCTCACAGCTGACCGCGAACGTCATATATTGTCTCGCGAGTCAGAAACCTACACTGAGAGGGAATTGCGTCTCACAGCTGACCGCGAACGTCATTATTGTCTCGCGAGTCAGAAACCTACACTGAGAGGGAATTGCGTCTCACAGCTGACCGCGAACGTCATATTTTTATCTCGAGAATCTGAAACTTTAACTCAATATGAAGACCGTTTGACAAATGATAGGGTGCACCATAATGTTATTCGATCTCTCGAAGACGCACATGAGCATGAACAACGACTAGAGTCGGTACGCGAATATTATAATTCTTTGAGACAAGAACGATCAGTAAGTTTGTCTAATGAAAGATTAAGAATCGAAAATATTCGGTCTCTTGAAACGGACGAACAGCGAGAGGCCCGTCTTACTGCAGACAGATTTCGACATAGCCTTAATAACTTAGATGTACACATAGAAGATCAATCTAGAAATTCGGTGGCTTGGTCCGACAAATATAAAAGTGGGTTTGCTTATAACCTCACAATGATTATGGATCATCTTCTGTAATAGGCGATATGAACGTGGTATGTCGTTTTTGTAATGCTTCAAAGTGGAGTAAGGAGTCAGCTGGTTTCTGTTGTTCTACAGGTAAAATAAATTTGCCTTCATTCGAAGACCCACCGGAACCTTTGAAATCACTACTTTTAGGGAACATATACAATCTAAACAGTTTTAGATAATATTCGCACTTATAATAGTGCATTTCAAATGACATCCTTTGGCGCTCAACAAATCTCAGAAGGTCATTTCATGCCTACTTTTAAGATACAAGGTCAGGTTTACCATTTGATAGGATCCCTTTTGCCTGAAAACCAACCTAAGTTTCTTCAAAAATATTTTGTATCCGACTACAACGAACAGTCGAATATAAGAAATCAATATTTCCCGAATTTAAATACTGAACTCATATCACAACTTCAGAACATGTTGCATCAGGTTAATTCGTATGTATGCAGTTTTAAATCGGCATTAGAAGCTCTTCCTCGAGATGATGATAACAATTATAAAATTGTTATAAATGCCGATAGGCGTCCAACTCAGGAACACCCTGGGCGTTATAATGCTCCATCCACGAATGAAGTTGCTGTGGTATTGGTCGACCAGGAATGTGATAGGCGTGATATCGTTATCCGTTCCAGAGATAATCGTTTGCAACGTATTTATGAAACCCACAGGGCTTACGACAGTTTGCAATATCCTTTGATATACTGTCGAGGGGAAGATGGTTATAATTTTGCTTTATACCAAACTGATCCGCGTACAGGCGCACCTAATTATAATAAAAAGATTTCATGCTTCAATTTTACTGTTACCACTTGCAAGTAAGACGGAATAGGTTTGTATACTTTCAACGTTTTCGTGGCTTATTCAATCAGTTTATTGTAGACATGTACGCAAAAATTGAAACCGAAAGATTAGTTTATATACGATCTAATCAAAGGCAGCTGCGCGTTGAAGAATACGTGCACCTTCGCGACGCCATGCAGCAAGATAACGATACGGTGAATATGGGTCGTTTAGTTATTTTGCCCTCTTCTTTTACTGGTGGTCCACGATACATGCACGAACGTACTCAAGATGCTTTTTGTTACGTAAGAAAATATGGACGTCCCGACTTATTTATTACTGTAACTACCAATCCTAAGTGGGATGAAATTACTCGGGAGCTTCTTGAGGGTCAAGCACCGCATGACCGCCATGATATCATAGCAAGAGTTTTTCATTTAAAATTAAAATCAATGATAGATCTACTTACAAAGATAAAATTTTTGGAGAAGTATTGTGTTATATGTATAGTATTGAATGGCAAAAACGCGGCTTACCTCACGCACATATCCTGCTTTGGTTAAAAGATAAGGTTCGACCTAATGATGTAGACAGTTTAATCAGTGCTGAAATTCCAAGTCCGATTGCAGATCCCGTGTTATACGACATTGTTAAAACTCATATGATACATGGTCCATGTGGTTCGTTTAACGGGAATTCTCCTTGCATGCAAGACGGTCGTTGCACTAAAAGATATCCAAAAGCCTTAGTGGATGGCACTGTAACAGGACATGATGGATACCCATTATATCGTCGCCGTTCAAGAGATAATGATGGTTTTACTGTTGAAAAGCGAGTGTCTGGACAACAAGTTTACTTTAGATAATAGGTGGTCGTTCCGTATTCTCCTGTGTTGTCCAGAGCATTTCAAGCTCACATAAATGTTGAAATGTGTAATAGTGTAGAGTCAATAAAATGTAAGTATATTAATAAGGGCAGTGACCAAGCTACATTTGCTTTGAGAAATGAACATGATGAAGTTACAAGATTTCAGTCAGGCAGATATATAAGTTCTTCAGAAGCTGTGTGGCGGATCTTAAGTTTCAACATTCACGAAAGATATCCACCTGTGACTCATCTGGGATGTTCATCTTGAAGGCGGCCAACGTATATATTTCAACGCCGAAAATGTCACAGAACGGTTAGAGAACCCTAGACAAACAAGTTTATTAGCATTCTTTCGACTTTGCCAAACTGATGATTTTGCAAAATCTCTTTGTATGAGGAAGTTCCATCGTATTATACCTACGATAAGCAACGGGGTGTCTTAATCGAAGACGCCGTGGCAGGCCTGTAGATGGCGAGTCAGGTATTTTTAAAGAAATGTTCTTGGTAGAGTATACACCGTTCATCCTAACAACGCTGAGTGTTTCTAATTTGCGATTATTATTACATACGGTGCGAGGACCAACCTCATTTATAGATTTGAGAAAAGTAGACGATGTTGTTTATCCCACTTATCAAGCAGCTTGCCCAAGCGCGTCATTTGCTTGAAAATGATCAGCATTGGGATGACGCTTTAGCAGAATCCTGTGTTAGTGATAATCCACGACGGTTACGCCATTTATTTGTAACATTACTCACATTTTGTAATTTGTCAGATGCTGTAACATTATGGGAAAAATATAAAGAAAAATTTTCAGAAGACTTTCTTAGAAATATACCTAACAATGATGAAGGCACAACTAATGATAATTTCCGTAATCTTGCCATAAATCAGTGCTTATTAGCTCTTCAGGATGACTTAACAGCAGTAGGCGGTAAATCACTCTGTGAATATGGTTTGCCAACACCAACCTCAGTCGGAGAGGTAACTAATAGGGAATATTCCGCAGAGATTGGTTACAATTTAACGGAACTGCTGACAACATTAGAAAACGGTGTCCCAATGATGACTGCAGAACAACGTTCAGTTTATGACCGCGTGTGCAATAGTGTTCAAAATAATTTGGGAACAATATGGTTTTTAGATGCACCTGGAGGAACTGGAAAAACCTTTTTGACTAAATTAATATTGGCTTATGTTCGAAATCAGCGTAAAATTGCGCTTGCCGTAGCTTCATCAGGGATAGCTGCAACATTGCTACCAGGAGGTAAAACTGCTCACAGTATGTTTTAAAATACCAATTGATTTAGATCGCACGGAAAATCCAACCTGTAGTATTTCAAGAAATAGCGACAAAGCTAAGGTATTACGCGAGTGTAGTTTAATCATATGGGATGAAATGTACGATGGCCCATCGAAAAGGAGTAGAAAGCGGTAGACAGAACTTTATGGGATATAAGACAAAATGATCGACCAATGGGCGGTATCACGGTTTTATTTTGTGGTGATTTCCGACAAACCTTACCGTAATACCACGGGGAACCCGAGCTGATGAGGTTAGGGCTTGCCTGAAAAGCTCTTATTTATGGCGAGATATACAATCGGTGCATTTGACTATAAATATGCGAGTGAGAACTGGAGATAACCCGGATGATAGTCAATTTTCTGACACATTATTAAAGATTGGTGAAGGTACCTATCCACAACTACACCAAGGAAAACTTATACTGACGCCTGAATTATGTTGTATGGTGCAATCTCAACCACATCTTATATCGTCGGTTTACGGTGACGTAACAAATATAATATTAAATAGGGACAATTCTTGGCTATGCGAAAGATCTATTTTAACTCCTCGCAATGACCAGGCATCTGAGATCAATAACAAAATACTGTCGAATATACAGGGGGAAAGCAAAGTTTATAGATCAATAAATAGAATGGTCGATGAACAAGAAGCCACTAATTACCCGATAGAATTTTTTAAATTCTTTAAATATGCCCGGACTTCCCTCTCATGAAATTTGTTTAAAAATTGGGATACCGATTATTATGCTCCGAAATTTAAAACCACCACAACTTTGCAATGGAACTCGACTAAAAGTAACCCAGTTGCAACAAAAATATAATCGAGGCTCAAATTTTAACAGGTTGCGGTGCAGGAGAAACCGTCTTTATTCCCAGAATACCCTTAATACAAATAATTTTCCATTCCAATTTAAAAGGACGCAATTCCCAGTATCGGTGTGTTATGCAATGACAATTAACAAGGCTCAAGGGCAGACTTTTCGTGTTGCTGGAGTAGATCTCAGTGTCAGTTGTTTCTCACATGGTCAGTTGTATGTTGCTCTTTCCCGTGTTAGCAGTTCTAAAAGTCTTTATGTTCACGTGCCGGACGGGTCAACTTTCAATATAGTTTACCCGGAAGCTTTGCACTAAAGTATTTTCGTTTTATAGGTACCTTTACCTTACCTTTATAAGGCAGTGGTACTTATATTGCCACCAGAATTTGAACCTTAACACATTATTATAAAGTTTAAAAGCTATAAATATTTTTAAGTTCTGTGTCTTATAAAGGGTTAAGCCTTATGTGAACGTGATCTAAACAATATTACCAATATAAATAATAATAATAAATATTACCAATACATTAACTTAATACACAAGGAGTTACACGCTGACGGAGTCGCGGACACAGCTATCTATACTTTTCTGCCGGAAGTCACTATTCCACGCGGACGAAGTCGCGGGCACAAGCTAGTGTTTAAAATTTGTGAGTAATCTGTGTTCAATACATCCGCGGTGATCGAGTCGTAGTCTACTTTGACGAAGTGAGTTGTGCGTTTGCTTGGTCTTACTAACGTTTCCAAGCTAAGGAGAATCGGTGCATGGTCTGTGATACTAGACTCAATTATAAGTGTGATAGTTTTGCAACAGGATTTCAGTAAGACATGATCCAAACACCTTTTATCACGGGTGGGCAGATAGTGGGTTGGTAGAAGTCCATGTGATGCCGTCAGATTCAGATAATCATTCGCTATACTGTTTAACTGTACCGGAATGATATTGATATTAATGTCACCGATTAAAACCACATTCTTATAGTTACATAAGGATGCAAGAGTATTCTCTATGCCATCCAAAAAACCGTCAATATTATGGTTACAGGGGGCCGATAAAGGGCAACAACAGCAAGATTTAAGGACTCAATTCTGCAAATTAAGCAATTTGTGTCTTGTATGTGTGACTCGACGACGATGTGTGTAATGGAAGTCTTTACATAAACAATAACACCATCGTTTTGATTAAGATTTTTTTTCGTATGGTAACCGTCATAACCGCTTAACTCTGGATGGACGCCTTGCTTAGCCAGCACTCTGACAAAACTATTATTTCAGGGAAGATAGATATAATATTATTAAGGAGGACAGTAAATTCATTAAAATTGTGGTTCACGCTACGTATATTAACGTGCAATATGTTCACCAGATTATGGTTGCTATTTAGAAGTCCAGTACATTGTTCTGGTTTACATAAACAGGACTGTGTTGCACCTATTGAATCTAATTCATTCGTTATTGTATCAAAATCGAACATTAATGAAGTATAAAATAACAAATATATGTGCAGCTGCAACATTAATTAGGTGCATCCATCGTATTTGCCTGATCAAAAACAATAGCAACCAGTTCCAATAAACATTTTTGCTATTAGTGCATTTCGAATCCTTATTTATATAGTCTCTGCTTACCACATCACGAGATAGGCGTGAGTAAATGCTAATAGTCAGCAACCACATCCAATAGCCAATATCGCTTCTATTGTATTTTTTATAACACTTTTCATGGGATAAAAATGGGATGAATTACACAGCGACAAGTTATATGGCAAAACCGCGGCCATTGCAATGGATTTATTTGCGACGGTTATGATTATATTATTTTCATATGATAAGTAAGGACACATTATACATAAATAATAGTGTGAGTGTTTACGTGTTTGTTTATATTGTAGAATTAATAGGTTTTTGTTTAGTGTATGATTATGTATATTATTGTTTAGTATTTGCAAGCTTCTACACATATCTTTAAAAGTATTAACAGTAAAATAAAATATGAAAAAATACAATAAGATTAGTTTTAAGAAAATTAGCTTCACAAAATTACTGTGACTTGGGCAGTTTGTTAAGACAAGACAAAGATTTAATAATAATTGAGGACATACCCTCACGTTTACGGAGAAAAATCTTATTATTCTGTGACCAGCAAAAATTTTAATCATTCTCACTGGCGTATTTGCGGGCTTCAAAAAACAATTTTCTAAGACTACTTGACAGATGATCAGCTACATAAATGGGTTTAGTGTCTCCTGAGAAGCCAATATGACCTGTGTTTAATTTTTCAATTGTTGGTCGTCCTTTATTGAATTTCCGAGCCGCCTGCAAAACCTGGATCTTTTGCGGAACAGTAAGTAGTTCAGCAACTAAGCAGTATAATGTTGTTTGTACAATCAGGTTGGCCACAGTCATGTACAGATGAAACAGTAAAACCATATTTCATGAGACGCCATGAGTTGTATTCAGATTGTGGGTGCTTAATGTGGGGTTATCGAATGATTATACCAACCACGTTACGAGTTAATGTGTTAAAGCTATTACACATAGCTCATATGGGTATCGTTAAAACCAAGTCGCTGGCACGTAGTTATGTATGGTGGCCTAACATAGATAGGGACGTTGAAGCACTGTGTCAAAGTTACGGAACTTGTTTAACAGAGGGCGCAGCCCCACCGCGAGCGCAACCTCAGCCCTGGCTGTACACTGCGCAACCTTGGAGTAGGATACATATTGATTTTCTGGGACCATATCACGGTAAAACATTCTTGATTATAACGGATTCAAGCAGTAAGTGGTTGGAAGTCTTCGAAATGCCGCGTACCAATGCTAGTCAGGTTTTTAAAGTGTTACATTTGCACGGTTTGGCTTGCCTATTGAAATAGTGTCGGATCAGGGCCCGCCATTTACAAGCATTGAATTTAAAAACTTTTTGAATAGTAATGGTATTGGTCAACTTTTCTCACCGGCATATCACCCATGTTTCAATGGTGCAGCAGAAAATGCTGTGAAAGTATGCAAATCAGCCATTAGGAAAGCTTATAAAGATAATGTGGTTGTGGATGCGGCCTTACAAGGGTTTCTGTTAAGCTATAGGAACACACCGCATACTACAGCTGGCCAAAGCCCAGCTATGTTATTGCAGCGGCGTTCGCTGCGCACCAGTACCTCTACCATGAGTTTTGAGCGACCGGGCTCGCTAGCGTCTGCGTAAAAAATATCTATGACAAAATGTACAGCGCCCCTAGCGGTCACTTGACAAACTAAAATCGGTAGTATGAGTTGACAAATAAAACCTATCGAAACATTCAAAACGTCTTCGACAGCGAGTAGCGAGCGCGTAACGTTTTGCGGTGGTTTCTCTATGAAAACGGTACCATGAGTCACAAATTTGACAGATGGTATCCACAAATACCATTACGATTGTAGTTAAGTAACTCACTTGCTAAACAAGGTGTGAAACGGTATTCGGTTTATAGTAATTGTTTAGTTTTGAGTATTTCTTGTGAGAATCATGTCGGCAAGAGAGTATTTAAAATCAAGTAGCACTAGTTAAAAGTCAATTTACATTGAATACACGCTGTCACTTTTTTACAATGAAACATACACACATAAATTCATTATTAAGGAAACGCTGGAAATAAGTCAGCGTTCACAGAGGGCTCCACCCCAACCAATAGTTCATTAAGTAATATTACATTATATTAAAATATAATGAATATTTTATGCTCACATGCACACTAGCTGTAGCCCAGGACTCCGTCCACGCGGACTTCAGTTTATAGCGTTCGGTCCCCGTTTCCATTAGGCTATCTCTCAAATTCAATACAATCGGTTCCCTAGGATTGGCGTGAAAGCGAGACAGACAGACAGAGAAATTTTCGCATTCATAATATTAGTGTCAATAGATGCACAGTTTATCGGTATATGAAACAATTCAACAAAACTATCGCGATCAATCGCAAGACATAGGTACTCCCCAAAGTTGCGCCACATAACCATTCCTAGGCACCCACGACACCGCTTTCAATTTAATAATGAAAAATTACCAAAACCCAAAAGAGCAAGAAGAAAAGTGTCCATCTATTTGTGATATCAAAAGAGTTCGTATATCTACATCAACCGCATAATTTAAAAAAAAAAACACTTTGCGAAACTTCAACGGCAAAGATGTTGAGCGGTTTGTTTTTTGCCATCGGAATTTAACGAAATTCTCCATAATCCGAAATCTGCGGATATATGTTGTCGACTCAAAATCAATATTTTTTTATGTTTTGTTATTCATATAAGGTTTCGATCGAGTTTACCGTAGTCCTGCATGAAATTATTAATGTAGATTTGAAGCTTTTTGGGAATATATATCTTACTCTGTCTTTTAAGCAACGTTAGAAAGAAACAACTACATTAGGCGTGAAGTTAGGCACGTTTGACAACATGACAAGTATGACAACACGAATACTACAATAACAATCGAGCTCTCGATAGCGAGCGCGTCAAGGTTTTTTAAACTCATGGTATGAGTCCGATTGTAAACTATTCGAACCGCGTTTATACGCTATCGACTGTAGTAACGTCATTGACGTTTTCGATGGCAACTCATGGTAGAGGTACTGGTTAGATGTATTGCGCAGTGACCGTACTCTAGAGGAACGGGTAGGAGCCGCACAACAGCGACAAGTTGATAACGCAGGAGGTATATCTCGAGAGATTGAACCACATGCTACCGTGTGGACGAGGAACTATGCCAGCGGCGATAAGTGGTTAAAAGGCGTCGTGGAGGCTAAAGTAGGTTTGAGAGAATACTTAATAGATAACGGTGACGGTCGATTTACAAGGAAGCATATAGATCATATAAAGCGCAGAGCGCGATTATCAGATGTTACCTGTCCTGATAGTAACGCTTTAGATAGTTCGACGCCAGCGACAGTACCGGTTGCTGGAGAGGGGGATGCGGTCGCGTCATCAGAGGTAGGGGTAGGCACAGACGGTGCAGATAACTTAAGGGAGGGTGAGAGTAGGGATCAGCCTGAAAGTCAAGCTCAACCACCACAGTTATCACCACTACCAGAGGAGCGTTTCAAGCGTGTTAGGAAACCTGTTAGTAGATTTAAGATAGGATAAGCTAGTTCTAGTAAATGTTGTATCTTAAAAAATATACACAGGGTTACAACGTTTCTGACTGATTCTACTATGAAATATCCTATCCTAAACTCAACGGTTTTCGAGATATTCAATTTTTTACTTTTTTTGAAAAATTATCAATTTTTTGTCAATATAAAGCATAATATAAGCACATAAATTAAAATTTGTGAGTCCAATTCATCCTTTTATTTGTTTTTTACACAAACAATAAGATGTTCTATTATCCCCATAACCAAAATTGTGAGTAATGTAACTAAATTAGGTCATAAAAGGGGTTGAAAGTTAAAAAAGGAAAGTCAAATTTTTTAAACTTTGTTTTTCGTTAATGAATATCTAAAAAAAAATGTATGGGAGATAGTCGGCAGATGTGCTATAAAATATCTACGTTTCAACAGCTAATCATTAAAGTACAACAGTCAAGGTTTTTTCTTAGAATTCATAGAAAAAACCCTAGTTAAGTGCCCGCAGGTAGCAAATCAAAAGGTTCTCGCCTATTGTTTTTCAACTTTGGTCGGAGCGTGCAAGCGAGAAAACTTACGATTTATGCAGGTGTGTGAGAAAGACAATAAGCCGAACCGGTTTGGGGTTCAATACGCCATCCATTTTACTTTGTGTTTGGTTGTTAGTCTGTTTATGTGATTCGTCCATGATAGATGCGATATCGTTTGCTCTCTGTTTTCTACTCGACTTGGCTGTGTTTTCGGACTGTTTCTTCCTATTTGTGACTGCTGTGCTTGTGAACTGGACTCGGATTTTTGCTTGTGATACGGAACTGTTGATGATGACGGCCTACACAAATGAAGAATATGCGGATATGTTAATTTGCTACGGATACTGCAATTGTGTGTCGGCACAAGCAAGCGAATACAAGCGAATACATAACACGCTATCCTGGTCGTCGAGTGCCGGATGTGAGCATATTCGACGGAGTTTATCGAAGACTCCGAGAAACTGGCTCAGTTTCAAGACGACGTACAAATTTGGGAAGACCACTCGTAATTGTTGACGACGGAGAACAAGACAATGCCATACTAAAACGATTCCGGTTGGATCCAACTATTTCCACTAATGTTGTTGCCCGTGACTTGGGAGTCTCGCAATGGAAAGTATGGTCTACTGTACACACTGCGGGCCTGTACCCATACCACTACACGCCGGTACAAGCGATGGAGGAAGGCGATCCCGCCAGACGAATAGATTTCTGCAGATTTATGTTGAACACCGATGCAGAAGACCCTTCATTTTTTAAAAGAATTTTGTGGACGGATGAGTCAAAGTTTGATAAAGACGGTATTACCAACTACCATAATGCTCATTATTGGGCCCCACAATAACAAGGTAATCCTAAAAAGAAGAGAGTGAAAGGGTCACAACGCAGATTCAGCGTAAATGTGTGAATGGGAATATTTCAAATTATTTGGTCGGGCCTTACTTTCTCCCAGACAATTTAAATGGAGAAGATTACGAAAAAACCGTTGAGTTTAGGATAGGGTATTTCATAGTAGAATCAATCAGAAACGTTGCAAACTACACGTTCTTAGCGGATCTAGGTCGACTTTTCCTGTAACCCTGTATACACCGTGATTTTTTAGTCGTCTTACAAAAGCAGCCCAGTTCATGTATCCAATGACTAGAACACGTTCATGATAAAAAATAGGTATTTATGAGATTTGAAAAAAAAATTAAATGCAATTTTTATTCAATATTATGATGCAATTCGTAGTTTTTTAGAAACACAGCTCTGTTGCGAGTGCGGTCCGAGCCTTGTAACAATGGTGAGGGGCGCGGGCGGCAGCAATTTTATCATTTTTAAGAGTATATTTCAGATTTCTCTTGTTTAATTTTTCTTCGTACTTATGGTCTTAGTTGATGATAAAAAAAAAATCGCGCCTAGGGGTATTTTACGTCGGATACATGAACTGGGCTGCTTTTGTAAGACGACTAAAAAATCACCGTGTATATTATGTGTATAATCTGTATGTTTAGATTAAGCGGGGAGGTGTAATGTATGTGGGTATTTACCTACTAGTGGATTTAATTTATCAATATGTGTGGGTAATTACTCATCAACTAATATTATTTTGTACTAGCGGCCTCAGTCCGAATATACGTCTAGCGGAAGATACTTGTTTGATTGCGATCACCTATCCCGGTATTCTTGAGATCCCGGATACCTCACTACTAGATAAAGTCCGTGTACTTGATTGATATAGCTGTATGTTATTATAATCCTTGTCACATACACACATGTCATAAACACATAATCTTGTCACTACTTACAGCGAAAAAATGGCGAAGTATGTTGACCTAGCTAGTGAGATTAAAAAGCAGTGGCAAGTAGATTCCGTTAGAATAATATCCATTGTCATATCGACAACTGATGTAATCCCGAAGAGCCTTCAGCCCAACCTTGAATTACTCGATATTCCTAAATCCACATTAATACTTCTGCAGAAAGCCACACTTCTAAATACCTGTCGTCTCACACGCAAATTCTTTACATCCGCATCAAATAACTAAAAAACGTATGTATATAATATATATTAATACTAACACACTTGGTCGTGGCCCGTGTGTTAGCTTTCTCCTACCCCTTCTCCTTAAGAAGGGAGACTGTAAAAAGTAAAATTTCAAGAAAATAATAATATCTAATAATAATTCATTTATTCTCTCATCACAAATGTGGGTACACTACAGTGTGGTTGAACTAATACATAGTAAAATTACATTTGTGAGAGACTAGTGCCCGAAAAAGGTTTCAATACCTGTGTTACGGGTCACCAGGCCCCCAAAACTAACAGTTAGACTCTCTGTTACAGTTTATGTATGTACTATGTGTGTGATGGACTTACTTCTTTCGAGAATTTTATTACATTTATAAATCTAAACATGTGATTAAATAAGGGTTTACCGAATGTATTTATGTATGCGAGTTAAAGTAAGTGAATGGGTGTGTGAAGTGAGTGAGGTGAGTGAGATGAGTGAGGTGAGTGAGGTGAGTGAGGTAAGTGAACGGTGAGTGTTAGGTTGCGTCGATAGGTATAGGTTGAGTGGGAGTTAGTGGGTTTAAAAGGTATGAATTCGTTTGTGTGGAAGCATGGGTCAGCGGATTGGGATCACCAGATTTTGATTAGCATCATAATTAAGAGTTTTCAGCCATTTTGATAAAGTTGCTTTACATTTTTATTTATTAAGAGAGCAAATTGTAAGCATCGTATTAATTTTTATTATACAGGTATGCACCAAGAAAACAGTAAAATCTTTGGGAGAGACTGGTGTGAAAGAAGTTAGTACTTATACATCGCCTTTTCTGCGTTTAGACTTCGTTAAGTTTGGGTCGTATTTTATCTGAGTATGTTTTTTTAATAAAATTGATAGAATAAAGGGCAGTCTGTCAGGCAGTCCGCCTGATTGTTTTTACATCCCAGCGCTTATATAGTTCAGAAGTTGAATAGCGAAAATGCAATCCAGCCCCAACCTTCAGAATAGCTCTTTATGCCCTTTCCACCTCCAGAAGATACTGCTTTGCTGCCCCTCCCCAGGCGGTAATACAGTAGTTGATAAGTGACTGGCAAAGAGCAAAGTACACCATTTTAATAGCTTTAAAGTCCGCAACATGCCTTAGAGTCTTAAAAATTATATTAGTTTTCTTATTCTAGTAACAAGAATGTCAATGTGTGACTTGAAAGTTAGTTTCTGATCGAGGTACACTCCAAGATATCTTATGACATCTGTGCTCTGAAGTGGAGGGCAAAGGCAAGGTGAAGAGGCCGTGTGGGTACAAGATTGTGCAATAATGCTGAAAGTAGTTGCAGTTAGAAGATTCTTTCTAGGCGCAAAGGCAATATATTTAGTTTTTGAAACGTTAAGTGTCAACACATTGTTTCTAAGTCACGAGGAGACCTGATCAAATCCATGTTGAGCACTTTGAAAAAACCTCCTGCCAGGTTTTTCCACTAAAGAACAGCGCTGTGTCATCCGCAAAGGAAAGAAACGTTCCATGTGAAGGTTGGAGTTGATACAAGTAGTTAATATAGACGAGGAAGAGGCTAGGACCTAAGACGCTGCCCTGAGGCACACCATAGTGAACAGATCGTTCGTCACTAGTCCAGTTGTTGATTTTCACTCGTTGTTTCCTATGACTCAAGTAATCTCTGAACAATTGCAAAGGGGTACCTCTAACACCTATGATTTCCAATTTGTGAATAAGTAATGGAATATGAACCGTGTCAAAGGCCTTAGAAAGGTCTAGGTTTAGTAACAATCACAGCGTCATCGGTCGACTTTCCAGGGCGAAAACCGAACTGTACTGGTGAAAGGAGGTTGTTAGACTCCAGAAAGTTAATGAGGCGACTATTGATTAATCTTTCATTTTCAAGATCATGGATAAGGTGGGAAGAATTGAGATTGGCCTGTAATTAGTAATGGCGTCTTTAGCTCCACCCTTATGGATAGGTTTGACAAGCGCTATTTTCAGTGCATTTGGAAAGATACCTGTAGTAAAAGATATCTTACAGATGTGAGTGAGTGGAACTGCAAGTGTTTTAGCATAGCGCTTCAATATTTTTCTAGATAATTGATCCACTCCCACAGCTGCATCTTCTCTCAGGTTAAGTATGAGCTGGATGACTTCTTCTACGTCAGTAGGGAGTAAGACGAGAGAGTTGGGCGATGAATTAATGTTGGATCGGTAGTAATTAGGTTGAAGCACGTTACCAATAACTCTCTCTGCAAGACTCTGTCCCACACCTGTAAAGTATCTGTTAACTTCATTGACACTGTTTTTAGGATTATTAGTATTGATCAAGGCTGAGGAATGATCTGAACTTTTGCTAGAGTTACAAACATCTTTTATAACATCCCACAACTTTTTAGTATTGTTTTTTGATTTCTCAATTTCCTGTCTCTCATACAATCTCTTCTGCTTCTTTAATAAAGAATTACAGAAATTCTTATCTTTTGTATGTCAACTCAAGTGCTTCATCAGAAGGATTCTTTTTTAGTTTTTTGTGTAAATTGACTCTGTTTCTCATGCAACGTAAAGACCAGTAGTGGCTTACTACTGGTCTTGGTTATTACTTGGTTATTGGATACTTTTACCACATAAGTATTATTCTGAATGGCCGTGACTAGTAATGAAATGAACTGATCTGTGGCAGCGCTAGCATCACTATTCTCAAGTACCGATTTAAAATTAATGTTTCTAATTGCATCGTCTAATTTTGAATAGTTAATTCGTCTCGGCTGGGTGGGAAGGTAAGGTTTTGTATCCAAATTTATTGTAATGCAAACACACTTATGATCTGTAATAGATGATTCTGCAATGAAAGAAGTAGCTTCTGATTTTGGTTTTAATCATGATATGGTCCAGACAAGTGGAGTCATGAGTAGCTATATTATGAGCTGGAAGTATACTGTGACTGGCTAGGATGTTATATCAATGTTTAATATCACCACATATAGTTATGTTTTTGTAATTAGATAAATTACTAAGCAGTGCATCTAAAGATGAGCAAAGCGACTCGTATCCGTTTGATGATCGTCCCGGAGGACGATAGATGCCCATAATACACGTATCAGAGTTAAGTTTTAATACTATGCAATTGGTATCGGCGAAAGGTGGTTCCTCAACTATAACATTATAATTATTTTTGTAGTAGATAACAACACCCTCGTATTGAGTACTATGAGAAGTCATACACGTGTAACTTTAGCCATCCAGGTCAGGTATGTATTGGGTAGACGGCAGCCAGCATTCTGTTAGGATAAGCACATCCCAGTTAACATCTGCTCGTGCTAACAATGTAATAAAATTTGGCATGTTACACTTTATGCTCCCTACGTTTTGTGTTATAATTTTGAGTGAAATAAACTTATTGGTACAACGGTTTTTATATCTTCGATATCGCATGACACTGAACTGGCCACAGTGAACGAGTCGAGGCTCTGATGAATAGATTCGATCCCTGTATTATCGAACTTTTTTAGAAGATGTCTGTAAGAATGACCTGATGGTAATTAGGTAAACAAAAAGTACATTGAACTGCATACATAAGACTAGAGAGAGACGATAGTGGTTTAGTGTAGTGTCATTGTTATGTGTATGTGTAGAATTGAGAGTAAGGTGAATATTTGTAAAAAAAGGTGAGTGTATATCCTTTATTCATTAAATTAAGTATGAGAGATTGCATGCAGAAAACTATTTTTAGAACAGCAAAAAGTCGATTATAGGGGTCTCAGGGCACAAAATTGTTCCGACCGATTTGACGATGTTGATCATAGTTTGTTTGTTTTCATTAGGTAGCTTTAGTACATTGCGAACCTCGATTATGGAATTACGTGAGTTTCTTTCCAGGATTTTTAATCGACCTTCTAGAGTTTTAACTTATTTTTTATTTTACTTAGCATATCGTCATACTGTTTGGACATAAAGGCCACAGATTTCCTGAATTCCTGGTCTTGCGTAACTAAAGCGTTTAGAGACGATCTCAAAGATTCAAATTTATCTTCCTGCTGCGTTTTGAGTTCTGTTATCCTGTTTTTAATTTCGGTTATACATATCGATGGCTCCCACGCAGAAGGTCGGAACATTATTTTTAACTAAAATTGTTTTTTTGTGCTATTACAACAATCTTGAATAGTAGTATGATTTACTAAAATCCAAATTTTAATATATTATATTAAAAATGAGTTTTTTAATGGAAAATGGTCTTAATATTTAAACGCTCCCGCGCATAAAGTCGCGCGGATAGTTCCGACGGTATGCTCCGATCGATTGGACCGCGGCCGGCCAATCAGAGCTCAGTACCGACCGCAACGTCACGTCGTATGTCAACACTAGAGAAGTTTGCTGTTTAAAATAAAACTATTCGATTGTTTGTGTTACTGTTTATGTAGTTTAAGGAGTATAGTAATATTTATAGTAAAATGAGTAACATACGTGCTTCCAAGATTATGAAACTCGTGTTGAATGAAGAAATAAACCAAAGTAGTGAAGTAACGGTCTATGAAAGTTTTGGAAATGGTAAGTTGTACTGATTTGTCATTTAATATATTTATTTACTAGTTTATATGTGCGTTACGAATCTAATAGTCAGTATGTGATAGTATTAAAAAAGTCATAACAAACAAAAAACAATATTACGTCTATTCCGACGCATAACGTCGGAACGTTTAAGTTACGACTATATGCACTGTAATCAAACATTAACAGTGGTCAGTTACGACTTTATACTACACAATCATTTTATTCTAGCAGTCGTAACTTATACTTACGACCATTTGCGATGTTTAAATATGACAATGAATAAACGTATAAAGACATATCACAGATATACGGCTTTATGCTCCGTTAAAAAAACAAGATACGATTCTCTGCTTTTCAAATTATAGTTAAAATCTCATTAAAAATAATTTTTCTAACTGCTTCGTTGGTCTAATGGTTGCGAGTATGACTGCCGGCCACGTGGTGTCGGTTTCAAATCCCGGGTCGGACAATACATTATTGGGTTTATCAATTTCGAAATTCTCATAACGCGGATTCTGGACTAGCGCTACTGTTTGACAATGGGCATTAAAATGGATGTATGTAATAACTAGCGAAAAGTGGATGAACTATAATGTTCTTCTATCTGTAACTTCTCTAAACACTGCCTATCGCTTTGGGGAACAAAAGTGTGATATTATGTTTGATTTACGTTAATTGTCGGTATATCTCTCTAAATTTGTATTTGTTACTTGCGTATGCTTTTTAACAAATTGAAAACTTGTATTTTTAGAATCGCCAGTACCAATTGAAGCTGAAGACCAGTGGGATCAGTACAAGACGATGTTTGGGCAATCTTTTATTAATAGTACGACAAGCATCGACAACAGTTTTATACCAAGTGTTACCGAGGTAATAAATAACCCCGACGCAATGTTACCCTCAATTTCATCCCCAATACCAAATGATAGTCCTACAGTACTTAAGGATTCAGAGCCATGTGTTGAAGAATTTTCACACGAATCAGCTGATATAATAGAACCTTCACTGGACATAACACCAATGCCCTCCCCAAATAAAGATTTTGTTATGGCCACTTCGTCTCCACTATTTAGAAATTTATCAATTTGTGATGCTGAGAATTCTTCTAGTAGTGTTAGTAGAGCCAACACACCACAGCTCAGTAACGCTTCAAGTCAGGACTCTTCTGTCTGCTCGTCAAGTGAAAATACACCTTCTGCTAGAGTTGCAAGAAGACGTCACCGTCGCCGTGATCAGTAGAAAGATATTAAACGAAAATGTTTAAAAAATGTAGGAAAAGCGTATTTGAGTAGGAATGGAGTTCAGAGAGATGGAAAGATTTTAAAACAACCATGTCCAGGTACTTGTCGTCTTAAATGCTTTCAAAAATTTGATGAACTCCAACGGGAACGCATATTTAGTTCTTTTTGGAAAATTGGAGATCACTGTCGACAGTGGGATTATATCGTCAACCACACTGAAGTAGGCGATACTAAGTATCCTTCTACGATTAATGTTGAGTCTAGACGTAAGAGAACTGTTAAGTATTGCTTACCTTTAATTGAATCTAATTCTGACTTACCTAATAAAGTGTTCGTTTGCAAAACGATGTTCCTAAATACACTTTCTATTGGAGAGAGAACTGTTCAAACAGCTTTGGCAAAATGGCGCTCTGGTGGTGGCTCTGTTTCCCCTGATCGTCGCGGTGGAACTAGAACTATAGTCATGGACGACGAAATAAAGCAGGGTGTTTTAAGGCACGTCAATACATTCCAACCCGTTGAATCGCACTATGTACGCAAAGATACAAGTAAAATTTACTTAAACGGCGACCTAACATTTACAAAAATGTTTTCTTTGTACAATGAGTGGTGTATAAGTGAAAATATAACTAAAAAGGTATCAACACTTAGACAATACCGTGATATCATAAACCAAAACTTAAATATATCATTTCACAAGCCAAAAAAAGACATATGTAATGAGTGCCATATTTACAATGCAAACAAAAATACAATGACTGAAGAGGAAAAAAAGAAACAAGAACTTCATATATATAATAAGTCTAAGGCTAGAGAAATGAAGGCTAACGATAAAAAAGAAGCATTGGAAAGTGGAGGTAAAATAGTTACGGCGTGTTTTGATTTCCAAAAAATATTAAACTGTCCTCATGGCAATGTCGGTTTATTTTATTATAAACGAAAATTATCCATTTATAATTTTACAGTATTTGACCTAGCGAGTCAAGAAGGTTATTGTTACATGTGGCCCGAAATTAATGGAAACACGGGGCTTGCGAAGTAGCAAGTTGCTTATCGAAATTCATTGATGGTAAAGTTTTAGACGGCGCCAAAGAATTCAGATTTTGGTCGGACAACTGTGCCGGTCAAAATCGTAATCGTATTGTTTTTGCTTTTTACACATACGCAGCAAAAAAGTATGGTATAACGATTGTCCATAGGTTTTTAGAGCGAGGGCATACACAGAATGAAGCTGATTCAGTCCATGCTCTCATCGAGAGAAATGC
>NW_020799959.1:0-20224 GCF_003590095.1 Trichoplusia ni
AGATGCTCTTTAAATGTCTTGATTGTTTTTAGGCCCCTCAATGGTGGTGGAAGATCATTCCAGCAGTGCGTGGCAGCAAACCTGAAGCCTCCCCTGAAAGCCGTGGTTTTGTGTGGGGGGTGCCTTAAGCGGGTCGAATTGGAGCGAAGACCACACGTGTATTGTGATTTTCGCCAAGTGAGTTTGTCATTTAAATAGTGCGGCTTGTGGGTTGTTACGACACCAGACATAAGGCTAGCCAATGCAGTTTTCGTCTGGCATCCATTCTCAATAAGTTAAGCTTTTTTATATAGTGGGTAACATGATGCCTACGAGGAATATTAACACAGAACCTCGCGCAGGCATTCTGAATCCGTTGAATTAGCCTCTCTGTCCTAGCAAGTAGGCAAGGGCCATATACTGTATCGCACTAGTTGAACTTTGATAGCACTAGAGTGTCCACTAGATGTTTCCTCAGTGGCACACTGAGAAATTTGCGGATACTGTACAGGACCCTCAGCCTGTAAAAGCAATTCCTAACAATACTGTTAATGTGTGGCTCAAAATGTAATTGTGGATCCAGGGTTAAACCTAAACTGCAAGCCTGCTCAACCTGTTCTATCTTATTCCCTTTGATAACAATCTCTGGCTTGGCATTCAGTGTTGAGGCCACCTGTTTTTTTGTCTCTAAGACCATGAACTTGGACTTAAGGGTTGAGAAGCAAGGAGTTCTCCTCAGACCAAGTCACAACTCTATGTAAATCCTCATTCATCCTTTGAACTGCAGATGCCACATCATCCCCCTTGAAGGATGTGTACAACTTAATGTCATCCGCATACATATGATATCTGCAGTTTACAAAGGAATGAGTAACGTCAGCACTGTAGAGGATGTACAATAAGGGACCTAAAATAGATCCCTGCGGAACTCCCCTACAGACCGGGAGTGGAGGGGATGATAGGGTAGATCCGTCTTCCTTTTGTATTTGAACAAATTGGGACCTATCTGTTAAATAGCTCTTAAACCAAACCACAGCGTCGCTATCAAACCCGTAATAGGCTAACTTTGACAGCAGTAGATTGGTATTAATAGCATCAAATGCCCGAGAGAAATCCAGCAACAATAGAATAGACCCCTCCCCCCGATCACGTGCCTCTAGGATATTGCCTACCACGTCTAACAAGGCTGTTGCTGTCCCCTTCCCTTGCGGAAATCTGATTGGAACTCGGGTAGAATATTATTTTCCTCTAAGTATTCAATTACCTGTAAGTAGACCACACGTTCCAGAATCTTTGACAGACATGGTAGAATACTTATTGGCCTGAGATCTTTCAGATTGACCGGGTCATTGACTTTAGGAATGGGGCAAACAATTGCACGACGCCAGAGACAAGGAGAATGTACAAGATTCAATGGATTGTTGATGATAGCAGTAATGGCTTGCAAAGTGCTAGGTAGTGTGAGTATGTCCAGACTGATGCCATCTTCACCCCGTGCATTTGATTCCAGACCCCTGATTATTTTAAGTGCTGTCTCTTGGTTGGTCTCAGTGAGCGAAAACACAGATGGACTATGCCTGCGAGAACGGAAACTGTATATCAACGAGTCATTCCCATTGCAACTCCCCGGGACGTCTAAAAAGGCTGCATTTATACTATCTGGGTTGTCAAAGTGACTAGGCAGTCGCCTCTCATTGTGGTCCGGAAGAACATCTGATTTTAAGTTACGCCACAGCAGCTTGGGATCTTTGCTTTGCTCGCAATGTTTTTTGTAAAATATGCAGATTTTTCCCTTCCCAATGCGGCGGCCGCCTCGTGTTTAAGATCCAGATAGTACTGCTTATGATGCGGTTCTTTTGTCTTATGACATCTGTGTTTGGCTTCCTCCCTCAATCTGAACATAAGACGAATATTGTCAGTGATCCAGGGTGTAGGCCGCTTGAAAAAGGTCTTTTCGTCATAGGAGCATGGAGATTAAACATCACTCATGTCTCCTATGTCGGACCATGGAATCATGTGTAGGTGTTCATGGAATATATCTGGCAAGATGTCCAAAAGAGGGCGAAACATGACGACCCTAGGTTTAGCCCTAGGCTTTCTAAATACTGTTTCACACGTGATAAAGGAGTGGTGACCGAGCTCACTAATGTGGTGCACTTCAACATTTCGTGTGGTGGCATTTGTAGATATAATGTCAATGAGTGAGCAACTGTCATTTATGAAATGTGTGGCTTTTGTTACTACTTGAGTCATATCAAAGTTATCAAAGAATTCCATGAGCTGTCTAGACTTAGAGGTGTTAGAATTTAATAGATCGACATTGAGGTCACCTAATAATATGACATTGTCATATGGGGCCAATGCACCAATGCTAGTAGTTATAGCATCAAGGAAAAGCTCCAAATCCTGCCAGGGTGGTCGATACGCGGTCCCTATCAAAAGTTTTCTTTTATTAATGGTGAGGCTCAGTCAAAGCTGCTCCACCGTAGGGTGTTCAGGATGAGCCTTGAAACGCGCATTTATCCCATTTTTTATATAAAAAGCGACTCCCCCGCCGCCCACCTCGTGTAGACACAGGTCTTGGTACATGCCTAAACTTGTACCCTGCAAGACTAGGAGCACGGTCTTCCTCCCCTTTGCGCAACCATGTCTCGTTGATTGCCATGATGTCCACAGAATGGTTGCCCATTGCGATTAAGAACTCATCCTGATTAGTCCCTAGAGAGCCTGCATTCAAAAGACCAAACTTAACATATTTGCTAGGAGCCATAGATGCTAGGAGGCATAGGCATTAATTGCGTGAGTATGTGTGTAAAGTATAGTTTGTATATATATAAGTATATGTTTGCAGGTTGCAGTTACAGTTTGTAAATAGTTAGTTGTAAGTGTAAAAAAACATTGTAAGTAATTAGAACTAGGTGATAGTATTAGTTGTAAATAGTGTGTGTATGAAAGTGTTTGTATGTATGTAATAGATATAGTATACATATGTAGCATAGTTAAACATTTGATCACATTAGAATAACTTTGTTTTCGCGTTGGAGTAAGCCTCGTGTACGTTATGGTTGAGTCCATCAGTATAGCGACACATATTTCCCAAAAAACACAATACTGGACTATTTTTACAAAAAAAGACACGATAAAAATTAGACCGTCTCATTTCCAGTGCCAAAAACGCGGGATAAGTCCTCCTCTGTGCGAATCCTCTGTGCGAATCCTCTGCGCCTTGTCAACCCGGAGCCTTCCTGACGAGGATGCGGTCCCGCTTGGTCCAGACGAACTTCCAACCGAGAGCATTCGCGGCGTCACGCGCCTTACGAAATAAACAAGCGGTTGGGGTTTCGTCAACCGCTCGTTCAGGAAGAACCGCTGCACTGGTGCGGGCAAGTCGAGGTCTGCAGTGGTCGCCCCGCGCCGGGCTCGCGCGCTGTCTAGAAGCTGGTCGCGCAGGTCCCGGCGAGCGAGGCGCACGACGATTGGCCGTGGACGAGATTCAGCTAGACCCGCTGAATTAGTCACGTTCAGCTGCCTCTCACCGACGCGCTCTGCACTAACAATATCGCGGTCGTCTAGGCTGATCCCGAGCTTGTGGCCGATGACCTTAAATATATGGGCAGGGTTTTCCGCCTTTCCCTCCGGTAGGTTAGACACCTCGATGTCGTTGGCGAGCAGATCCTGATCTCTGTCGTTGAGCTCTCGCATTAGGTCCTCCACTATCCCATCCACGTTCGAGTTCGAGGAGCTAGAGGTGGCGAGCTTTTCAAGGGCATCCACCCTTGTTTCCAAGCCGTCAATGCGCGTGCTGCAAGAGTTTAAGGTGGTCTTTAGTTCAGCCATTTCTTTTCTGAACACCTGTATCTCCGCACGGACCGCCCTCAGCTCGACAAGTATGACCTGCAAGTCCATACAAGGCGCTGGCGGTTGCTTGTTGATGGTAGCGTAGGCAATAGACACTTCAGACGGCGTAGGACTTGCGACGGAACTTGTTGTTGCATCTGGCGAGCCTGCTATGGTCATTATCCCTGCAACATCACTAGGAGGGCTTTGCGCGGTGCCTCTGACCGGGGTTTCATTTCTGTTGTCCCTAGCAACGTTCTTTTTGCACTCGAGACAACGCCATTTAGAAGAAGCCCTGGTATTCGGAGGGATCCCTGCACATATAGTCTGCAGTAGAATAGGTTACATTTGCCACACTTAGCGCCATCTATCGCTGAGGCAAAGCGCGCGCAACCTCCGCATTTGACGCCCGGCATTACTAGGAACTAGTTTTACAGGTGGTACCGAGGGAACAAACTAGATGGCGTGACAGGAGATTCACCGCACAAATCAATAGGTTGCTTTGCACGACGAGACAGATGGCGCTGTATGGACGTGACAAGACCTCATGGTTTAATTTTGCTTATGGCAAGGATGTAAACAGTACTGTCACTGACTACACTAATTCTTGAAGACTCTAATTTTGGTGGGTAGCCGTATAAACAAGTCAAAATACAGATTTTTATATTGTTCTATTTCAGCCCACAAACGCACTATTTAGCAGTCACTGCAATATATGTAATTCCATGTATCACTTGGTTCACTGATTATACTGTTTCAAACCACTTTGTCTATTATTTCTGTTGAAAAGACGGCCTTCGTTACACCGTTCGGCCTTTACGAATTCAAACGAATGCCCTTTGGATTGCGCAACGCTCCAGCGACATTCCAGCGGTTTATCGATAGATTGCGGCTGCAACTAGACGGAGTTAAATTGCTGGCCTATTTAGATGACCTGATCCTATTATCTCCAACATTTGAACAGCACCTGCAAGACCTGGATCGAATTTTTCAGATTATGCGAGAAAACAATGTTGTTATCAATCGGCAAAAGTATCGATTTTGCTAGGACCAGGTTCCATACTTAGGACACCAAAACCAAAACAGGCCTGCGCACAGATCCTGATAAAATATCGGCTATAATTGATATGCCAGCGCCGCGGAATGTTCGGGAGGTACAGTCTTTCCTGCAAACTTGTTCCTGGTATCGTCGTTTTGTACAAAATTTTGCGAAGATCACCCAGCCACTTACCCGGTTGACAAAGAAAAATGCAACGTGGGAGTGGGGAACTAGTCAAATGGACGCCTTTAACGAACTTAAACGATGCCCAACCAGTGCGCCAATCTTACGTCAAGCAGATTTGAGTAAGCCGTACATAATCAAAACTGACGCCAGTGATTACGCCATTGGTGCTGTTTAGTGTAGGGGGAGGGCTCAACTGAGCACCCCGTGGAATATGCAAGTCGGCTGTTGACCAAGGCGGAACAGAATTATTCTACTACGGAGCGAGAAGCACTGGCAGTCGTATGGGCTGTATCAAAGTTTAGAGGCTACATAGAAGGTTCTTCGGTGATAATTGCCACTGATCATCAAGCACTAAAATGGCTTATGTCCATCAAATCACCTACAGGGCGACTTGCTAGATGGGCGTTACAGCTTTAACCGTATAATTTGTCAGTGCAGTATATATCAGGAAAAACTAATGTAGTTGCTGATAAGCTTTCAAAACCTTCATGCCCTGAACTGCAAGAAAATTGTGGAGTATGCATAGTATCCGTAGATATGCCTCGTCGCTCTGCAGCCGAAATACGTCAAGAACAATCGAAGGATAGTTATTTAAAGACAATCATGCGTTAGTATGACTAGTAGTCGTAGCAAATAGCGGGTAGGCACGCGCTTCTCGTCTTATAACAGTTCTGGGTACAATATAATATAAGGCGTTAACAATTTCTGTGCAATCATACTTATTGCTGATAAGGTCATAGAGCATCATTGCCTGAAGTAACAGTCGTCTCGAGTGTAGAGTAAGACAGTTAAATTTTTTTAGGGACTCATTGTATGTAAGGGGTTTTAGACGACATTTAAATAGAGTTGATCGCAGAAACTTACGCTGCACTCTTTCAATTGCATAGAAGGGATCCCAAATCATGCTGGCATATTCTACCTGTGGTCGCACAAGAGCATTAAATAGATACAGATATGTCGTAGGACACTTAAAGTCTGTAGCAGATCTCATCACTAAATTGTACATTTTAAAAGCACTCGCTGTAATTTTTTCGATGTGTACGTCTAAGTGAAGTTTACTGTCTAAGAGAATACCTAAATCACTAATTATATTTTCTTTAAGAAGAGATTCATTGCACAAGGAGTAATTAAATTTAATTATATTTTTATTTTTAGTGAAATTTAAGTATTTGCATTTAGGAATACTTAAAATTAACTTGTTATTATTACAATACTCCGATAATCTATTAAGATCCTGCTGTAACAAAAGACAATCATCTATTGATTGAATTTTTTTATAGACCTTAAGATCATCGGCGTGCAATAAGAAATTACTGTTACGGAAGCAGTTACCAATGTCATTAATGTAAATAATGAATAATAGAGGGCCCAAGATGGAGCCTTGCGGTACGCCTGAAGTAGCCAGAAATGAGTTAGAATTGTATCCATTAGTCACAACACTCTGGTTACGATTACTTATATATGACTGGAACCATCGTAATAAATTTCCCCTGATACCATTAAACGCAATCTTGTCCATTAGGATTTTGTGGTCAACTCTATCAAACGCTTTTTTAAAATCTGTGTATATAGCATCCGTTTGCGCTCTATTATCCATATGATTAAATATAGAAGTAGAGAAAATCAATAAATTAGTGACAGTGGATTTTCGTCTAACAAAGCCATGTTGTTCAGGTATTATGCTTTGTTGGATGAAAGGATATAGTTTATGTTGAACAAGCGATTCGAATAATTTTGCGAGAGTACATAGGATGGAAATAGGTCGGTAGTTCTCAATATTTTGTTTGGATCCACTTTTATGCACTGGGACTATATTAGCTTTCTTCCAGGTCACAGGGAATATACCAGTAGACACACATTTATTAAAAATTACACATACAGGTTTACTGATTGTGTTAGCTGTCCATTTTAAGAAACAAGGGGGTATCCCGTCAGGTCCCGCCCCTTTTGCAATGTCTAGCATTTTTAATTGGTGACGAATTTGGTCGATACTAAACTGTATTTCAGAGAGATGACTATTGTTATTAAAATATAGGTTTGAGGGTGGGCACCAATCACGTGATAAGCTTGTTGGCTCGTATAAAGATTGAAAAAATGATGAAAAAAGATTACAAATATCGAGGGGATCACTAGCTGTTACGTTGTTATAGTACATACGCGAGGGGATGCCCACCCTATTTCTACGATTAACTATGTATGTCCAGAAGTATTTAACATTGTGACGAATACTGTCCTCTACACTTTTAATGTAAGTATTGTAGCATTTAGTGCATTCCTTTTTAAAACGTGTTCTATACAAGGAGAATACCTCGTAATCCGATATATTCCCATATATGTTCCACTTTGGCCACGCTTTTTTTTTATATTTATATATATGAATTAGGGCTTTCGAAAACCACACAGGATAATTAACATGTTTTGATTTTGTAAGAGGTACACGATTTTTGATGATACTATATATGATTATAAAAATTATCAACAGAGTCTTCAGCGGAACTGCCGCTTAATATCATGTCCCAGTCATGTTCATTTATATCATTATTAACGTGATTGTAATCTGCTTTACGAAAATTATATTTGATGGTTTGTTTAGGTCGTATCAAGTTGATGTTTATATTTAAAGGGATGATTGTATAGAAGGGAGGGCGATGGCTATCAGCCTGAAGTAAGTAATGGTTGGGTATGAATACATGGCATAGTGTGTTAGATATTAGGAGGTCGAGAGTGCGGCCAAGAACGTTAGTTAAATAATTGTATTGCATAACATCGTGTATAGCCATAAAATTTCTCATACGATCACAGATAGAAGAGGTGCCCATGCAACTCATGTAGTCGTGAGTAGGGTTCAATTTTATCCAGCTAGCTGTCGAGATGTTATAATCACCTAGAATTAACAAATCATCGAATTTGATTAAATTTATTATATGATTCATAGATTCAAAGTGCAGATCGTATACAGAGAGAGGTGGGTTATTTGGTATATATACTGCACTGATCAGCGTGTTAGTCGTGTTATTACGATCAGGAATTGCAATAACAACTTGCTCAATATGTTTGCTTAATGACACATGCGTAGGAATATCGATGCTGACAGGATTATATTCGCGTAATACGGCTATCAAAACACCACCTCCGTCAGCTTTACCTGTAGCAGATCTATCACGGTCGCATCGAAAAACCACGTAGCGGTTATCAATAAACTCGCTATTCTGTATTGTGGGAGTTAACCATGTTTCAGTTAAAACAATTACATCGTGGTATAGTGTATATTATGTCTTTGATTCACCTTCCACGGGTTACCAGTCATTAGAATGGCACCATTGGAACTCCTATAATTCTAGAGATAATGCCCGTAAAGATGTTTGAAAAGATTCGTCAATTTATACATTTCAATGATAATTCCCAAAACTTGCCCCGTGATCATCCAGAATTTGACAGACTATTCAAACTTCGCCCACTTGTTCAAAAATTTAACCAAACCTTTGCCAAAGCTCTACGAAAGCAAGAAATAACTTGAAAAGGTATAATCCGAAAAAGCCTCACAAATGGGACAAGATTTACGTTCTTAGTGGAGTCTCTGGATTTGCGTACAAAATCGAACCTGAAACTGGCTCAGAAAACATGGTACTGCCTAACGAACCTGATCTCGGCGCATCCTCAAATGTTGTCATGCGTCTATCAAGAGAAATACCCCGCAACGAAAACTATAGACTGTATTTTGACAATTATTTTACGTCTTTGCCACTACTGGAATATTTGTCAAAAAATGGTATACTAAGTATTGGTACTGTACGTCGAAACAGGATTCCGGATTGCAAATTACCTACCGACAAAGATATGTCCAAAAAAGATAGAGGCTATTCCGTCGACTATGTGGCTGACGTCAATGGTGTGTACGTAACAACCGTAGCCTGGAAAAACAACAAAGTGGTGAATTTGGCATCAAGTTTTGTAGAGAAATGCCAAAAACCCAGGTGAGAAGATACGACAAGAAGACCAAGCGGTACTAATCAATTGACCGTCCAAACATTGTTAGAGAATACAATCGCCACATGGGTGGCGTGGATCTAATCGATAGTATCATGGGACGCTACAAAATACAGCTTCGCAGTAAAAGGTGGCAAGTACGCATGTTTTACCATTTATTGGATTTGAGCATGGCAAACGCATGGCTTCTTTACAAAATAATTTATAAAGTAAAGGGTTTGCAGGATAAACATTTGAACTCGGCAGATTTTCGGCTTAAAGTTGTAACAACCTTATGTAAGCTTGGTGTACCATCAAGTATGAAGAACCGTCGATCTATCGAAAATGAAATTCAAGCAAAACGACACAAAGGTCCAGCACAGCATATTCCTCCAGTGGCAATCAGGCAAGATCAGACAGGACACTGGCCTGTTTGGACAGAAAAGAGGATACGCTGTAAATATCCTTAATACTCTAGTGTTTCACAGACAATGTGCGAGAAATGTGGCGTTGCTCTTTGTTACAATAAACATAACAACTGTTTTAGACTATTTCACCTACGTTACGAGTAAGTTACCCTTTGATGCAATGTGACATTTCTGTCACACTCCCTTTAATTCTGTTTTTTCACATAAATAAATAAAAAAAAGATTTTTCCCGAAACACGTGTATTTTTATTACTTTTGATTAACATTTTTCACTACTTATTTTTAAAATTTGATATCTTGCGCTACAGAGGGTTTGTCTTTCTGCTAGTTGAAGACGATATTCCTCTTGTGCTGCTGTTGCTACTTCAGCATACCAGCTTTCCCTATCTTGGGCATAATTAAAAGGATGAGTTGTAGGATCATTGATGTCTGTCGAGTTCTGAAAAAAAAAAAACCTTAAATGGCAACAATTAAGAATAATATTTAATAATAATGACAATTCTCATAAGTTACTCACTTGTAAATTTATTCCCTCTGGATCGTTATTCAATGTCAATGATCACCATTCTAATCAGCGGACCCTGTGAGAGCACTTTGTGCAATCTTATGAGCTCTGCTCTAAGGACGGTCGTAACATGGTGCATAGACCACGAGCTTTCCGTGAATCCGACTAAGACGGAACTCATACTATTCACCAACAAACGCAAACTACCAAAACTATTTAACACCGAACTTTGTTTAACCAGTGACGTGAAATATCTGGGAGTGACCCTGGACAACAAACTGTTATGGAACAAACATGTAGAAAAAAAACTCAACAAAGCCTGTATCACCTTCTGGCAATGTAAAAGACTAATGGGAAAAAAATGGGGCCTCTCACCCAAGATTACCCTATGGTTGTACACAGCCGTAATCAGGCCAATCATCACATATGGAGCGGTAGTATGGTGGCCTAGAACCAAACTAAGTACCGCCATTGATAAACTACAAAGCTTCCAGAGACTAGCATGCTGTGCTGTCACGGGATGCATGAGAACAACACCAACAGCGGCTCTGGAGGTGCTGCTTGGACTGCCGCCGCTAGACCTCTTCATACAACAAGAGGCAGCGGTAGCTGCTACAAGACTTAAACACTCGGGACTGTGGCGCGCAACTCAAGCACAGGCGCAGGAGTATTCTCAATGGACCTGAACATCAAAATATCAATACCTCTGGGCGCAGACAACTCGATCTTCCGATGCGAGTGTGTAGCCATCACCCAGGAGGCAATAGCTATAGAAAGGAGAGGGGTCCAGGACCAAGCCATCAGGATTCTCTCCGATAGCATGGCGGTTCTTAAGGTACTGGACAACTACATTTCACGTCGTCGCTGATACAAGAGTGCCACCAAGCTCTCGAGCGCATTGCTGTGGGCAACACGGTGACCCTGCAATGGATAAAAGGCCACAGCGGATCTCTAGGAAACGACGCTGCTGATCAGCTGGCGAGGAGGGGATCGGACACGCGGATCTTTGGCCCCCAGCCATATCTGCCTGTCCCCTTTGGCCAGTGCAGGTCATGGTTAAGGCGACTAACAACCACAACGACCGCTGGGCTACGGTGAACGGCTGCAGACAGTCAAGGGAGGCGGTCCCTATCCGCTCACCGAGACTGTCTCGCGGCCTGATTGGGCTAAAGCGTGTCGACTTACGAATAGTGGTGGGCTCGCTGACCGGGCACATTCCACTTAATAAACACCTTTTCACCATCAATGTTACAGATAGTCCACTATGTAGAGGTTGTCTTCAACATGAAGAATCAGCGGCACACGTGCTCCTGGAGTGCACGGGGGTCGCGGAATGGCGGGCAGGGATCCTCGGTTCACCGAGCTCCGTCACAGAAGCCTGCGAACGTCCCAGGAGACTTCTGCGCTTCTGGAGGGAGTTGGGATGGCTGGACTGACAACCTCCCAAAGCCACCTGACGCACAATGGGCCGACTTGGAGCCTACGTGCGGAAAAAGGAGCCCATCACCAGTAACCAGTAACCAGTCGTTATTCAATGACGAAGTCCTGTTAGGATCCATAATATTCAAATCCGGACTAGAGCATGGTCATCTCGATATGATTCTGAAATTAATAGCGATAATAATTAGATTGTCGTGAATGAAATTAAAAAGCATAAGTTAAATATTATTGGAAAATACTTACCTCAGAATAACTAAATTGTAAACCAAGGACCAGTTGACTCAAACCACAGCCGCAGACTGAAGAATATTTAAGATCATTAAATGATGTAACGGTTTACTCACGCGTATTTATCGGGGTAGCCCGACTAGTTTCGGACCCAACCGGAGTCTTGAATCATGAGCAGACGCGGCGGGATGTCGGGCATTATTTAATAATGAATCAGTCTCACGATAGTTATAATAAAAATATTTAACCCTTTAACCGCGCGTGTCACATATATGCGACAAATATTTCCGTGTCCCTACCGCGCGTGTCGTATTTCTGCGACAGAGAACATGCATGATTTTTTCGTTCTATTTTCGTCCTATTAATTGCGTGGTACAACTAAAACTATTATTAAATAGAGCTATTATTTACAACAATTACTTAAAATTATGTGTCATAACTCTAAGCATTCAAAAAACTTAAACAAAAATAAGTAATTGGCAGCTTGAAATTTTCTTCGGCGACTATCGCGCGCGTCGCATAAATATGACCATAGGGATGGGATACAATGAAATGCGCATTTTAAAAACGAAATAACAAACAGTTAAATAATCAGGTATAATGCATCATTCAGCATAAAATAAACGGTGTCATACCAAATAAAGTTAAATTTAACATATTGCCTTGTGTTATTAATTCTTTTCCTTATTATTCATAAGAAAAATATCCCTCACGATCTTTGTATAATGCCAACATTTGACGTTAGTTCCCATCCCTTGACTCCTATGCTTGCAACATATTTCTCTAGTTAGTCTAGCGCGGCTGTCACATTAATACGACCACTGCCTACGTCACAAGCGGATCAAACGAATGGAAAGTTCCATTAATGTTGTTCGTTGGTATTTGTGCATTATCGATAAAATAGTCACATTTCAATTTTCAATAATGACGACTACTGAGGAATTATTAAGAATATTAGAAGGTGACGACGACGAGTGTGACGACGAATTGGAATTATCCGATTCGATAGAATTTAGAATAATTTCAATTTCTTCTTAGGTTATTTGCACATTATTCAGTAGGTATAGGTATAAATAAGACTTTCGTTGGGTTTAGGTAACTCCTTGATGAATCGAAATAGTATTTTAAATATTGTGATGTAATTCTGTTATTACCTATATTACCTATATTACCTATATTACCTATATTACCTACTTAACTACCTACATATAATATTGATTGTTCAAATTTGGAACCGTGTTGTATGTTGTCCTTACCATTATTAAGGTACTGTGACAGTACCTACCAAGCCGGACAGGCACTCGCACTCGCGTTTGTCTCTTTTTCTCTCTCTCTCTCTCTCTTTCATAAATCATTATTCGAGTTTGGGTGTAGCTGTTTTGTGTCCGTGACTTGTGTGTTTGTGAAGTCCCAAGCTACACAGGAATTATTCCTAGTGCATGAGTTATCTTTAAAAAAAAAGATAACTTTAATAAGCGTTCTGCACACGATGCCGTCACCGCGCCGTAAAACATAAAAAATTCTTTGACTTTTTTTATCGATACAACGATTGCCCCTCCTTATTTATTGTAGGTATTATTTTGTCGATTTGTAGCCTCGCGCTAGGGGCACGACAAGTGATATTTAGCCAAGCGGTTAAAGGGTTAAGATGTAAGTCATGTTAGATAGGTACACATTGTATAATCTAAAATTAATGTCTCAAATAACGTAATTGATACTTGTAGCATTTTAATTATTTATCTTAACGATACAAGTCTCAACCTGTCAAACCGTGTTGCATTTAATGGACGCCCTCCCCCCCCCCCCCCCCCCATGGACAGTCCTAACTGTCTGATATGAACACCATCTCAAATAATTTACAAGCATTGAACAGGTTTGGACTTGTTCTTGACCTCAATGTATATAATAATATCACTCTTTTTATATATTTTGGTTTAAATTACTAGATATAAATATTTAGGTTGTCTATTCATTGTGGCAATCGGTATGATGAAATTGATCAAGCAAGCCGTATCTCTGAAGGTTAATAATATCGATATTAATAAATCTTCTCGCTCAATCAGACAGTGCTTTATTGCCTAATACGATTCGATGTATAATATGCGGTCCTTCAAATTGCGGTAAAACTAATGCCATGATTAGTTTACTCTTACAAGAAAATGGTTTAAAATTTCAAAATCTTTATCTTTACTCTAAAACTTCTTTTCAATAAAAATATCGTTTCTTGATCGAATTATTAAAAAGAGTACCGCAGATTAACTTTTACGTGTTCAATGATGATAAAGATGTCATTTCTCCGAGTGAAGCTTTAGCAAATTCTGTATTTACTTCCGATGATGTCGCATCTGAAAATCAAATAAATATCCGCAATTATTTCTGTATGGGTAGACATAAACAAATAGATTGTTTCTATTTATCTCAAACTTATTCTAAAATTCCAAAGCAATTGTTACGTGACAATGTTAATTTTCTTATGATATTCAAACAAGATTATGTAAATTTAAAGCATATTTATGAAGAGAATGTTAGTTCTGATTTATAATGGAAAGAGTTCAGAAATCTTTGCCAAACTATTTGGAGTAAACCTTATAATTTTCTACTTATTAATAAAGAGTCGTCATTAAATAACGAAAGGTATAGACAGAATTTTGATATGTTTTTTAAATTTGACTGACTGTTTAGATGTACATATAAGACATTAACATGCAAAATCAAATTCAGTATAATTTGTTCTTTAGCGTTATGCAGTTGTTATAATAGGCACAATATGGAAATATATTATAATAGAATTAATGAAGTCTGTAGAATCCATAAAGAATAAAATAAAACAAATGAAAAACCAGGAACACTCAATGAACTTGTCACTTGACAAAATGTTAAAACCTGTCACAGATCCTCTTAAAACATTAGTTGATTCGAACAAAACAATAGAAAAAATACAAAATTTAGGAAATACACACTCTAATTTTGAAGACATGGAATTGGATGACATTAATACTAGCTCATCTACAAAGTTTGAAGAATGCTGTGATCCAGAACTGAATTCTAAGCAGTTAGTTAAAAAGTCTCTCCGGACAGAATTACTGGATGATTTAGAAATATCATTAGATATTTGTGATATCCATGATATTTATGATGAGGTAAATATACCATTTGGAATAAGGAGTGCAAACAAAAAAATACTAATGGGTAATTCAATAGTTTCATTTTCTAAACTAGATAGTGTGAATGATGATAATGTCATTTTAATTAAAGTTGGTGACAAAAGCTACAATTTACTACAAACCAACCTGTCAAACCGTGTTGCATTTAATGGACGCCCTCCCCCCCCCCCCCATGGACAGTCCTAACTGTCTGATATGAACACCATCTCAAATAATTTACAAGCATTGAACAGGTTTGGACTTGTTCTTGACCTCAATGTATATAATAATATCACTCTTTTTATATATTTTGGTTTAAATTACTAGATATAAATATTTAGGTTGTCTATTCATTGTGGCAATCGGTATGATGAAATTGATCAAGCAAGCCGTATCTCTGAAGGTTAATAATATCGATATTAATAAATCTTCTCGCTCAATCAGACAGTGCTTTATTGCCTAATACGATTCGATGTATAATATGCGGTCCTTCAAATTGCGGTAAAACTAATGCCATGATTAGTTTACTCTTACAAGAAAATGGTTTAAAATTTCAAAATCTTTATCTTTACTCTAAAACTTCTTTTCAATAAAAATATCGTTTCTTGATCGAATTATTAAAAAGAGTACCGCAGATTAACTTTTACGTGTTCAATGATGATAAAGATGTCATTTCTCCGAGTGAAGCTTTAGCAAATTCTGTATTTACTTCCGATGATGTCGCATCTGAAAATCAAATAAATATCCGCAATTATTTCTGTATGGGTAGACATAAACAAATAGATTGTTTCTATTTATCTCAAACTTATTCTAAAATTCCAAAGCAATTGTTACGTGACAATGTTAATTTTCTTATGATATTCAAACAAGATTATGTAAATTTAAAGCATATTTATGAAGAGAATGTTAGTTCTGATTTATAATGGAAAGAGTTCAGAAATCTTTGCCAAACTATTTGGAGTAAACCTTATAATTTTCTACTTATTAATAAAGAGTCGTCATTAAATAACGAAAGGTATAGACAGAATTTTGATATGTTTTTTAAATTTGACTGACTGTTTAGATGTACATATAAGACATTAACATGCAAAATCAAATTCAGTATAATTTGTTCTTTAGCGTTATGCAGTTGTTATAATAGGCACAATATGGAAATATATTATAATAGAATTAATGAAGTCTGTAGAATCCATAAAGAATAAAATAAAACAAATGAAAAACCAGGAACACTCAATGAACTTGTCACTTGACAAAATGTTAAAACCTGTCACAGATCCTCTTAAAACATTAGTTGATTCGAACAAAACAATAGAAAAAATACAAAATTTAGGAAATACACACTCTAATTTTGAAGACATGGAATTGGATGACATTAATACTAGCTCATCTACAAAGTTTGAAGAATGCTGTGATCCAGAACTGAATTCTAAGCAGTTAGTTAAAAAGTCTCTCCGGACAGAATTACTGGATGATTTAGAAATATCATTAGATATTTGTGATATCCATGATATTTATGATGAGGTAAATATACCATTTGGAATAAGGAGTGCAAACAAAAAAATACTAATGGGTAATTCAATAGTTTCATTTTCTAAACTAGATAGTGTGAATGATGATAATGTCATTTTAATTAAAGTTGGTGACAAAAGCTACAATTTACTACAAACCCCTAGTTTAAAAGAACTTTAACTTCGAAGAAAACCTGATTTGAAACTAATATCGAGCAAAGATAAACTTGTCTATAATATGTTGCATTATACAAATGCACATAAGAGAGATTTCAATCCTAATGGACAAATTAGAGGCGATAAAGGTATAAAATATCGTGAAATAATTAGACCATTATTTTCTGAATCGTTAAACAATAATATGTATTATCACTAAATTTGGAGGAAGCTAACCAACGCTAAAGAAATACAAAAATAACACTGACTTGGTATATTGGGATGATCCTAACGAACTGGTTGACAGATTGAAACTATTACTTGCTTCCCGAGATGCTGGTAATACAAACCATGATAATGAAATTTTATCAATAATCGAAGAATTAAAAGAAGCTAATATAATAAAATAATAAATAGTCATAATAATATGCTTTTTATTCAGTATAATAGCTGAGTTCAAGACGAGTATACTGAATTGTGAACATGAGCAAAGCTGACGTAGTAAACGAAATTCATAAAAATGCCAGGGTGAACTATCCACGAAGACATGTTATTAGGGCTTTCATGCCGGGAGTCTCGATATCGAAAATCCCGAGAGTCTCGACGTTTTTGTCGTGTTGTTGAGACTCGAGACCTCAAGTCTAGTTTTCGAGACTTAGTTAAATAAAAAAATCTACTTAATTACCATTATTTAGAAAAAACAAACTGGCATCCATGATTTGCAAAGGATTTTGCATGTAGAAAAAGCTCTTTTTGAGAATAGTGGCGACAGTGGTAAGCATTAAATCAGTGCTATAATTATTTGTTATCAATCCCCACTACAAGCGTCGAAGCAGAGAGAGCTTTTTCTAATGCAGGATACTTTTGCAACAAGATCAGATCCTCTCTATCTGAAAATACCTTTAATGCCCTTTGCTTTCTGCGTGCCCGTTATAAACACGTGTCAAAATGTTAATTTACTTATATTTGATTGCATTGTAATAGTTGATTTATTAAAATACTTACTTGATACAATATTGTATTATTTGCCTTATTGTATGTACCTTGGGTATGTTACTTATTTTTTCGAAGTCTCGAAAGTCCCGTTATTCCCGGGAATGCCGGGACTGGACAGGGTCTCGATTTTTTTTCCCGGGACTCGAAAATGTATCGAGACTGAAAGCTAAAAGATATAGATGACTTGTGGCAAGCAGACTTAATTGATATGCAATCAATAGAAAAAAAAATTTACAGATATATTCTTGTCGTTATTGATACATTTTCGAAATATGCTTGGGCCTTTCCTATGAGAAATAAAACCAAAGAAGATTTGTGTAACTCTTTCAAGACTAGGTAAAAATCTGCAAACGGATAATGGAGCAGAATTTTATATTAACAAATTTCAGAAGCTTATAAAATCATATAATATTAACCATTATTCAACCTTCTCAACAAAAAAGGCTTCAATAGTTGAACGCTTTATCAGGACATTGAAATCTAAAGTTTATAAGGAATTTAGTTTAATAGGCAATTACAATTGGATAAATAATATCCTAAATGATGTTATTTACAAATACAATCACACTCACCATCGCACTATTAATGAAATCCCTGCTAATGTGGGCAATATTAGTGAAAGAATGATATTAGAAAGGTATTTAAAGTTGCTAGAAAAATATAATTTAAAAAGCAAGTACAAAGTGGATGATTATGTGCGTATCAGTAAATACAAAGGAACATTTGAAAAAGGTTACACTCCCAACTGGTCAACAGAAATATTTAAAATTCGTAAAATACAAAAAACAGCTCCCATAACTTACTTAATTGAAGATACTATCAGACGTCGCCCTATTTTAGGTGCATTTTATACACAAGAACTTCAAAAAACAAAACATCCCGATGTTTGTCTAGTTGAGAAAGATTTAGAAGAAAAGGTAATAGAGTTTTAGAGTTTAGGTTTGTCTTCAGCTGAAAGCAGTTGGATGATAAATCGAATGTAATATTATAAAAAATATTAACAACAAACTGGAATCGATAACTATTTATTAAATTATTAAAACCAAAATCATCCGTCGTATAATGTGTTTAGGAGAGAGTAGTCTTCTCAATTGGCTTATTAATAATTTACCATTTGAATTTACACTATCATCATCTCATCATCTCAGCCTATAGCAGTCCACTGTTGGACGTAGGCCTCTCCATAATTTCTCCAGCGCGACCGGTTCGTTGCCACCTGCATCCAACGGGACCCAGCGGTTTTCACCAGGTCGTCGGTCCATCTGGCAGGTGGCCGTCCCACGCTGCGTTTGGTGGTCTCCACTCCAGAACTTTTCTGCCCCATCGGCCGTCCGATCTTCGTCGCGCTATGTGGCCCGCCCACTGACACTTCAGCTTGCTAATCCTACGGGCTATATCGGCGACTTTCGTTCATCTACGGATCTCCTCATTTCTGATTCGATCCCGCAGAGAAATGCCGAGCATAGCCCTCCATAGCTCGCTGAGCGACTTTGAGCCTGTGGAAAAGTCCCTTCGTGAAGCACCACGTCTCAGAGCCGTAAGTCATCACTGGTAACACACACTGGTTGTACACCTTTGTTTTAAGGCACTGAGGTATTTTGGACGAGAAAACGTTGTGCAGTTTACCGAACGCTGCCCAGCCGAGTTGGATCCGTTTACTGACCTTCTCTCGAAGTTGTACTTAACCTAACCTGACTGCCTGTCCTAGATACATGTATTCGTCTACAACTTCAAGAGCAGAGTTCTCAACAGTGACTGTGGTGGGTCTAACATGGACGTTTAGTTAAGTACCTAACGGAGTCATTTTACCCGAAGGACTACACGGAGACTGACTCAAAGTACCACAAAGAGATTAGGGAAAAGGCGGAAAAAAGGGAATGTGGACGAAGAGGGTAACCCATCTGAGCCTCCATTCACAATGTCTGAGTTGAGAAGAGCTAGCGCCTCTTTCAACCCAAAAAAAGCTCCTGGAGCCGACGGCTTTACGGCCGATATATGCCTGGCGGCAATAAACAACGGGCCGCAAATTTTTCTCACGCTGCTCAACAGATGCCTCGAAATGGGTTACTTCCCGAAGGCCTGGAAGGAAGCGGTGGTTGTAGTTCTGAAAAAGCCAGGAAAGACAGAATACACAGATCCAAAATCTTACCGACCGATCGGCCTACTACCTATACTCGGCAAGACATTTGAGAAGATGTTGGTCTATCGACTAAGATACCACCTATTGCCGAGAATGAGCGCCCAACAATACGGCTTCATGCCACAAAAAAGTACGGAGGACTCCCTCTATACCTTCTACAATACATACGAAAGAAGCTCGAAGAAAAGAAAATGCTGACCATGGTGTCGTTGGATATAGAGGGGGCTTTCGACAATGCCTGGTGGCCCGCCGTGAAGCTAAGGCTATGGGAGGAACAGTGCCCCGCTCAAATAACGAAGGTCTTCTATAGTTACCTTGCGGACAGGAAGGTCAGAGTCAGGTACGGAGGAGAGGAGTCGGAAAGAGAAACAACAAAGGGTTTGTGTCCAAGGATCCATCGCTGGACCGACCCTATGGAACCTACTACTCGACCCTCTCCTCAAGGATCTGTCCAACCAGGACGTCTACAGCCAGGCCTTTGCGGACGACGTGGTACTGGTTTTTGAGGGAAAGAACGCCCTGGAAATAGAAAGAAGGCGAATGACACCCTTCGAAGGGTGGAACTATGGGGGAACAAAAATAAGCTTAAATTCACACCCCAAAAAACCAGTGCCATGACGATTACGCGGAAGCTATATATGATAATCCACGCCTCTCAATTGGGGGTAAGGAT
>NW_020799960.1:0-32164 GCF_003590095.1 Trichoplusia ni
AACCAAACCACCTGTTTTCCTGATTAAATTCAAAGCATTCCTGCTGCTCTTGCAGATGTACTGCTGGAGTGAGGATACAGCTGTCAGCAAGTATAAATGATACCTCTGCTGATTAACTGTTTTGAAGGCCAAGGGTAAGACTTTTAATATGATAAAGTTAACTTATTTCAGGTATTGGTTGAGGCTACAGGGATCTTTAAATCTTTGAAGTTAGCCATAATTTATCAAATCAAATCAAATTCATTTATTTGCTAAATACAGCTACTTGTGCAAATACACAGATGGTAAAAAAATAATAATTGTGAAACACTGTATCTGATTATGATCTTAAAAGTAAAAAGTACATTATGGTTCCTTTCCTTTTTTACTGAGGAGTAAGGTACTGTCAGAAGATTGGTTATCACAATTCTCATATTATTAATTGTCAGGGTGTGACATGGGCTATGTTATTTAGTTTAATATATGAGAAGGCGGCTAGTACCCATTGAGCAGCTATCAAAGCTAGGAGTTAGGAGATTTTTGTGTCTTGGTTCAAATAAATAACTAAATAATTCTGTCTCTTCAGATACAGGTGTATTGTATGTATCATTAACATAATATATGTATGTATGTGTCTATTGGTCAACAGAGTTTATTCCTGTGCCATATAATTATGTTCTAGCCATTATTGTCATCATGGTTGCTTGTAACAGTTGTTGCAAGTTCTATTTAATAACCATCTATACTTTCTTAACCGATAAGCAATATGTTTATAATATTGTGCTTTGAGGCAGCTAGCAGATCAGTTAGCTGGTTCAATACAAAATATGGGTTCTGCTTCTGTAATTCAGGCAAACTCAATCTGAGTAAGCCTCTCAGAAATCATTTGTTTTTCCATACCTAATTCCTCTCCCATGTGTAGAGTCAATGCTGATTGTGGAAATTTAGGGTTTGAAGCTAGCTCCATTCTCTAACCTTTCTATTAATGTTTCCTAATTAATAAGAGTGAAGATCAGGTTAGGATCCCGGTTACTGCTTTGTTGTAACTGTTGACACAGATGGTAACATGATGGTTAATGAGCTATCTAACATTGGCTCGAAGTGCTTCCCCTAAGAGATGCTTTTTGTCAGGGCACCTAGTCTGCTCAGTGTGTGTTCAATTCACGGTTAAAAATCCCAAAATTGGGTGAATAAGAACTTAGTGACTTTTGCTTTGTCATTATTAATATTCTGAAAACATTTAGTAAAGTAAACAAATGTTGGGAATGCATAAAAAGCATATCATGTCAGCTAAGTATTGATGCTGTCCAAATAGTTTAATAATTAGTTCGTTTCTATGGATAAGCTTAATGAGTATGGCTATCTATATACATGTACTTATATCTAATACAGTCCAATAAAAACTATGTTGAAGTTAGTTGCAAATATACTGTTCAATGCTACCTTTGACCATTGACTCAGCACTTCGGCGGTTGACGCGCGGCCTACTTCAAATATTGTTATAGTTGCATATTACACGCATAGAATACTAAGATATTGGTACATTTGTGGGTGTTAAGAGAAAGTAGTATATAAGCTGCAATATTTGTAAAATAAATCAGATTAGAATTTATTCTTGTCTCATTACCCCTCGCCGTGGCCAAGACACCTTTAGCCATCTCTGATCAGTCCTGTGAGTCTGCTGGACTGGCAGTGAGTTTACCCACCACTCGCACCTGGAATTCCTACCCACTATCCGTCTGTTACCTTAGGTCTATTGGTGCAGACATCCTGTACTTATTTACATATGTATTTATTACAAAGTATATGGTAGGTTAGGGCTGTAGGGCTTATAGGACTTAGGATCGTAGGGACTGAAGGGCTTATAGGTCTTAGATTAGGTTCTTTTAATTTACCATATATTCATGTACAACCGCATCCTGTAGAAGGAGTGGTTGTACATTTTGGTCCTTCGAAGCATTGTACCAAGCGGTCCTCTTATCCCCCGTAGGGATTATAGGAGACAAACTGACACTTCAGAGAGCTGAGGGCTGGTGTAATCAACATAACATCAGTTTCTCAGTAATTTGAAGGACTTTGTAGTTGGGTATTCTGTTAGAAAGCCTTTCGTTGCGGATCGGTCACTGGCCTCCCACAAGCGGGTCTCACCAGTTGATTGAGAAGTCGCATTATACATATAACGAGGGCGCAGATACGTCAAGTACACGTTTAGCTATTAGACTAGGGTACTTAGGAATGTTTTGAAGAGAAGAAAAAGCGCACTATGGAGATACAGGAAATCAACGAATTAGTCAAGAGCCAAGAAGCGGATTACAACGAAATCAGAAGGATAGTAACAAACTTAAAAAAGGACTCAGCTACAAGGAAAACACAAAAATACATCAATGACAGAAAACGGACATTAGATGAAATTTTCCAGCGAGTTCAAGAAAACCATTCACAACTACTGGAACAAGTGGTGTTATCGAGTCATAAATACATTACTACTAACTACTTTGGTATTATAAAGAAATACTACGACGAGGGAATCGATTACCTTAGAAAATGTGAGGAAAGACTGCTACACGTACAAAGTATTTGCGAACCCAGATATGAAGAAGAAGATGAAAACCAGGACGTTGTCAGTAGCCCAAAACTATTTATTCAACTATTCCGAATGTCACAGTTATCAAAGAAAAGATCTCAGGCAAAGGAAATACTAACCGAAAACAAGCCTATTTGGCACTTACAGACACTACTGCAGACTTTGCAAAAACAGTGGACTGAAATCGAGGATACTCACATCGAACTACTCATGGTCGAAAGTACACTGGAAAACAGTTACTTTAAAGACAATTATTACGAAAATACTCAGAGAGAATTTGATATTGTGATACGAGTTATTAGAAGAAAAAATCTTCCGAAACTCGGACGAAAAAGCTATCTCATCAAAATTAACCGGGAAACTACCGCGAATAAATATTCTAATATTCGCCGGGAACTATGACTCATGGAATACATTTCAGGATTTATTTAGAAAAATTATTCATGAAGATAAATCAATTTCTTCGACAGAAAAAATGCAATATCTCAAAACACACGTAAAAGGTGACGCAGCAAGATTAATACGCCACTTAACAATTAGTGAGGTGAACTATGAAACAGCTTGGAAATTGCTTGCGCAGAGATATGAAGACGAACGCATTATTACAACAAAGTTTATTGACAAATTATTAGATTTACCTAAAATGAAAAAGCGAACGCGGCACAATTAAGGGATATGCATGACACCGTAAATGAATGTCTAGAGGCTTTAAAAAACCAACGCGTCAATAAAATCAAAATCAAAATCAAAATCAAAAAGTTTTTATTTCAAATAGGCCGTATCTCAGGCACTTTTAAAACGTTATATTACTGACTCTAGTTGCACGGTTCCAAAGTGTCATTCTTATGGAGAAGAACCGGCAAGAAACTCCATAAGTTACTCTTTTCAAAATAAAAATTTTACAGTAGCATTTTACATTAAAATGAATGTCTGCAAGAACAGCGTAAATTAGCAAAACAAGTATCAAATAGCAAAATGTTAATGATTTTCTATAAAAAACTGACCTCCAGAGAAGAAAAATAAAATAACGTTACAATGAAGTAAGTTTTGCTGAGGTTTACACTGTTGATACATATACAAAGCACATTTCACAAAAAAAAAAAAAAGGAAAACAATAATAATTTAATGATAATTTTACATAATCTAAATATGTAGTCCTAATCAAATCCTTAACAGGAATGTCAAGGCATGTCATAGCTTCTATGAATAGAGCTGTGGCTAAACTAATAGTAGATAACAAGGAAAATAAGATAATGATCTAGTAGACCGCCAGGGAGACCACATGTACAGAGATAATACTAAGTCCACGCGCGTTTATCATTTATATAATCACTAATTTTATAGTACGCTTTCTTTACCAGCATAGATTTAACGGTATTTTTAAACTTGTTTAATGGTAAACTGGTTATAGTATCTGGCAATTTATTATAAAATCGAATAGAATTCCCTAGGAAAGATTTGGCGTTTGTTTTGGATAACCTAAATCTTGGAACTACTAGTTTATTTTTATTTCTCGTATTTATGTTATGGAAATCACTATTTACACTAAAAGTATGCAAGTTTTTCCGAACGAACATGAGATTCTCCATAATATAAACCGACGGCAGCGTTAAAATATTAATTTCTTTAAAAGTTTCTCTTAATGACTCGCGCGGACCCATGCAGTAGACTGCTCTAACCGCACGTTTCTGTAATATGAAAACGGATTCAACATCGGCAGCTGCTCCCCACAGTAAAATTCCGTATGACATAATACTGTGGAAATAGGCGTGATAAACTAACTTAGCAGTGGGAACATCAGTAAGCTGTCTTATTCTTCGGACCGCAAAAGCAGCCGAACTTAGTCTACGAGACAGTGCTGAGATGTGAGCACCCCACTGTAACTTATCGTCCAATTTTATTCCAAGAAAGATACATCGTCATGAGGCCCTCTATTGTTAAGAATAATCAGTAGAAAATGGGACGAAGATACAAATGTAAAGTACGAGGATCAATTACAAAACATAAATAAAATCCAGTCTTTTGACGAGATGATGACATTCATGAAAAATCGGTTCAAATGCCTCAATTCTTTTGACGGGTCATCGCTATGTGATAACAATCACCAATCAAATCTGCAATCAAGTAATAAACCAAAGCTGAACTCAGAAAGAAATAAACGATGTTGGTATTGTCAAAACAATGATCATAACATTCATGATTGCCCTAGTTTCAAGGCGTTGAACGTCAATGATCGATACAAGACCGTTGTAGAAAAACGAATGTGCAAACGTTGCTTAAATCACGACGATCAAAAGGTTTGCATTAGTAAAGTGCATAAACAATGTGAAACCTGCCATCGTAAGGGGCACCATACACTGTTGCATCAATCTAGGGCACAATTACAAAATAATAGTAATGTAAACACTAACAAGACCACCTCAAAAGGGCCAATGTTGGAAAATTTTCAAAAGATTGCAACAACAAGCCTATCTTGTTAGGTAGTTAGAAAAATACTACCTTGTTAGCCACTGCCTTAGTAAGAACTACCTCTTACGATGGAATGCCGCAGTTGTTAAGAGTATTGTGTGACCAAGGGTCCGAAGCATCATTTTGCACGGAAGAAGTAGCACAAATATTATCTTATCCACGACGGAAAATTCAAGCCGAAATAAAAGGTATTGGAGATGAAAAAACAAAAACGTCAAGTTATACAATTGACATAACTTTGCAGCCGAGATAATAAATAATAATAATAAATGCGGACAACATCACATACATTGTTCTGAACCCACAGTAAGTTGCTTAAGCACTTGTGTTATGGAATTCAGATACAACGAAGGTACCACAAACACCCAGACCCGAGACAATGTAGAAATATGAATTTTTACATTGACCCGACCGGGGATCGAACCCGGGACCTCAGAGCTAGCGACACCTTGAAACCGGTGTGTACGCCACTCGACCACGGAGGTCGTCATTAGAGATACTCTAGCGATTGCAAGCTACCAGTAACGCTTATTGTGTTGCCAAAACTAACGAGTTCATTACCAAAGAATGACTTACAACAATTACAAGAAAAAAGTTTGGAAAATATACTTATAGCAGACCCAACATATTACAAAAAGGGACCAATAGACATAATATTAGGCGCCCAAGAATACAGTAAAATATTACGACAGGGTTTCGAAAGACTTCACGACGGGATAATCGCCCAAAATACAGAGTTCGGATGGATTTCATCCGGATTTCACCCAAGTAATACAAATAATGGGGTTAAAATACTGAGTATGGTAGCCCGTACAGAAGATAAACGACAAGTTACAAAATTTTGGGAATTAGAAGAGATTCCACAAAAATACAAACTTTCGCAGGACGACCTGTACCCCTAGCACGAACATTTGTAAGTTTCGTATCGTTAACGTATCGAGTTGACGATACGATAACGGAATACAACTAAAGTAGGAAGCACGAAGCACTATCGTAATCGTATCGAGACCTCGATACGATTTCGATAGTGACGTCATACTAACGTAAGTAAGGAGGGACAACATTGAACGAAGGATCGTAAAATTGATTGAACGTTTCGTTCAAAAACTATAACGTATTTTGTTCGTAGTGATTTCACTGCCTTTAAAACTTTAAAAACCAATTAAATATTAATGCTTAACAACGAACCAGTAATAAAAGTTAATATTAATTTAAAATAAATGGTGTATTTAATTAATATAATTGTTGATGTAGTTAAGGTTGAGTTTTCTTGTTTTAGGATTTTGAAATAAAAAGACGTGCGAACTTGACAAGGATGTATTGGACACTAAAAATGACTCATTAATGAATGCTACTTATATTACACAGTTACAGCTCGAACATGCCGCCCACCAAAAGGACCGTGAGGGCCTTTTCTCAAAATTAAATAAACAGCAATTCTAAAGTATTTGATACTTAAAAGCACTAACAGTGGGTATATAAAAGGTGATGCTTACATAAATAACTAAAGTAGACAATTAATAAAAAAAAGTCTTCTACTATACATTAGACTAATCACACAATTTTTAGGCTTCAAAATATAGAGTTCATTATAGGTGCAACTATCTATGTATATGAAATTAAACAATCACATCACAATACTTATAAAAACTAATAGCACAATTGAAATCAGTGACATAATGTTACAATGTATGTACTATTAATTGACTACGAAGTTGTGGAATGTGCATTCAAACATAAAAATTAATCCCTATTGTTTACAGGCAATGCACACAAGCTGGAAACAGATCTTTTAATATATTTATTATTACACCGGAGCGTGTAGACCCGCGTCATGGTATCATGTCCGGGATGTTTTTCTATAATGCGTGCAAGCGGCCACTTGCTAGGGGGCATGTTTTCGCCTCTTAATAACACTATATCGCCCACCTCAAAGTCTGGTGTCTTCCTTAACCATTTAGGCCGTTGATTAAGTCGAGTCAAGTACTCAGTTTGCCAGCGTTTCCAGAATGTCTGAACCAATCTCTGAGTATGTTGCCATCTGGATAATAGGTTGATGTTAGCAGTTTCGTAGCTGCGATCCGGGACGCTAATTAGTGCTTCTCCAATCAGGAAATGTCCCGGCGTGATCACCTGTATGTCATCTATTACATCCATGTCTGTAGGTATAGGTGTCAATGGACGCGAATTTAAGCATGCTTCGATTTGTGTGAGCACAGTCGTAAATTCTTCAAATGTTAAATTTGAAGTAAGAATTTTTCTTAGGTGCTGTTTTACAGATTTAACTCCGGCTTCCCACAGCCCTCCGAAGTTGGGACTGTATGGTGGCGTAAAATGCCATTGCGTGCCTTCAGTAGCTAATTGATTGACAATCTGACCGGGAAATTCAAATTCTGCTGCTTTCCAAATTGCACACAATTCTTTGTTAGCTGCCACAAAATTGGTACCGTTGTCGCTCCATATCTCATAGCACCTTCCTCGCCTGGCAACAAACCGTTTGAACGCGGCAATGAACGCGTCAGCTGTGAGATCACTGACAAGTTCCAGATGTATTGCCTTGACAGCCATGCAGATGAAGATGCAAATATACGCCTTGCGAGTTTAGCTCCTCTTCCTCTAGAATTCAACACATACACTGGACCTGCAAAGTCAACACCGCTTCGAGAGAATGCGCGGGCCGGGTTACACGCTGTTCAGGTAAGTCACCCATCATTTGTTGCCTACTTGCAGCTCGCTGTCGCACACAGGTAAGGCATCTTTGTATGTATTGCTTCACTAAACTCTTACAGCCAACAATCCAGTATTTACTCATCAGGTAAGTCATCATCATATTTATTCCACCATGCATCGTCTTCAGGTGTGCATCAGCCAGCAAGAGAGGGACGAGACCGTTCCTTTTTCCTAGTATCACGGGATGTTTCAGGTTCTCATCGACGTCAGCGTTTCTTAGCCTTCGCCCACCCTGAGGATACGTTGCTCGTCTATAAACGGGTTCAATGTATTCAATGTGCTCTTGGTCTTTACAGCTTGCCCTTGTTTCAGCCTTCCTATTCTTCTGGATACTCCTCGCCTTGTACTTGCCTTATGCAGATATCGAGAGCAATTTGCATTTCTTTCTTTGTGATTTCAGATTCTAGCTTCTGTTGATCTCTTTTCATACTCAGAAATTCTTACATTAAACTATTACCTTTAACAGCTCTGTGAGAGAGTCATAATTTCAAATTTAATACATTTTTCTTCGCCTTCTGTTACATGAACGTTAGAGCTTACAGTCTTCTTTTTTTCTATATCTATGGATAATGTTGGAGGTCTGATAAGTTCGATAGGGTCACTCATTAGCCAGTTAGGTCCCTTCCACCATAACATTTGTGTTTTAATTCCGCTACAGATAACCTCTTGATGCTATGTCAGCTGGATTATGCGACGATTGAACATGAAACCATTGGCTGTTATTTGTTTGTTCCAGGATTTCTACGACTCGATTTGCCACAAACGGCTTCCACCGATTTGGTTCTCCAAACAGCCATGCTAAGACGATTGTCGAATCGGTCCAGGCAAATACATTTTCAGCCGGTATTCTCATAGCTTGGCTAACGTTTTGTAGTAGTTTGATAGTAATACTGCTCCATTCAATTCCAGCCGTGGCAGAGAAATTGTTTTTACTGGAGCTACCTTCGTTCTCGCAGCGACAAGATGTGTTTTTTATCTCTTCATCTTTTGTTTTTACACGACAATATACTACAGCTGGCGTATGCCTTCTCTGATGCATCACAGAATCCATGTAACGTGACTTGTTCTTTTTCATTGCTTATAGTGTCATCCAGCGTTTGATTACTATCTCATTAACATTCTGAAGTCGTCTCTAATAAGCTTCCATTCATTTCTCAATTCATTTACGATTTCTTGGTCCCAAATCACTCCTTCTAGCCACAGTCTTTGTACTAGAATCTTTGCAGTAACTATGGCTGGTGCTATCAGTGGCGTGCACAGAGATTTTAGTCAGGGTAGGCAAAAAGAAACGGCCAAGTGCGATTCTGATTCGCGACTCTCACAGTTGTACAAAATGTATAAAGGTTACCCATCAAATTCACGACCGTAAGAAATGATGCTTTCTCGGTGATCTATGAAACTGTTTACTCTCTAAATAACTATCAACGTTCATGCCTACAGCCGAAAGACAGACGGACAGAAGGCCAGCCGGATTTAAAATGTTGTGCGGTAAACTTTGTAGTTACCTACCTAGTGTACCTAGCCAACGTATTTGAATATTAAACTTTTACAGCTATCTTTTCGTCAGATCATTTATCATTGAATCGCAGGTAGTCAATAACGTATACATTTCTTTAAACTTTTTTCTATTGGCAACATACCTATCGTAATATTGTAACTACCTACGTAAACACGAAAATAACCTTTTCGTTGAAGTAGGTACCAAGCGGGAACCTTACCAATAAATCGTGTCAAAGGTACTAAATAGATATATTTTTGTAATTTTTGTAAATGAGTTTAGATAAGTGAAGTAAATCTAAGTATAGTTTAAAATAAATGGATAGGGAAACAGAACAAGCGATTTCTCTGTAGGTATCTACGAGCAACTCGTTAGATTTAAATCATTATGTTTTCTACCTATTGTTTTGAACGATTGACTCACCTTCCTTAATTTATTAGATGTCTTGCGTAGTTTTGTCTATTTCAAACACTTGTTTTTATCACAGAAAAATAGTTTTAAAATCGCACTTTTTGTGTTATGAGCACACGCCGTTTGAAAGTTCACAATTATTAATCAATTTTCACTCTTTTATCGACTTATATCAAATAACTTAAAAACCAACGACCCAGAAAACGAATTATGACAAATGAAAACAAAAATGCATCGAAAAATATTGCGGCTCACTTTACGATAATCACTGTCAAAACATAACCGCTCATGTCATCCGCTTTCTTTGTCGTGCAAAGGCAGTGTCTATTTTATCACACACACTAACAAAACGCAGACTATTTTGACATTGTGTGACAAATATGTATAGGAAAACAGACATAGACACATTGTCATGACTACGAGTCTGTCACACGCACACATGCTTAAAGTACCTACGTCACTGAGACATCGAGTTGAAGTGTCTTTCCAACGGGAAAACGGTGCCAGCGGTGGCGCACTTCGGCAAAAAAGGTTACTAATTTTGAAATATTGATAATCCTCCTTGATAGATTATGTTACAACGTGTAATAGATAGATGGCGCTGATACGTGTTTTACGAATATTGTTTCAAATCAAAATCAAAATCAAAATTCATTTATTCAAATTAGGCTACTAAGTAGCACTTTTTGAAGGTCAAGTTACATTGGACAGCACCCAGTTTCGCCCACCCATCACCGCTTCCTAAGTGCTTTTGCTGTGAGAGAAGAAACGGTGCAACAAACTCCCCAGCAGCACGCTGTCATTCCCATTACAAAATTATTATTATTATTATACAGAACAATAACAAAATAAGTGTCTAATCCAATACGAAATTTAACTGTAAGTACAAAGGCCAAGGTCAGCAGACCGACCAGTCACCGCAAGCAGCACCCGTTCACGAGTATGACGCAAGGGTCAGCCATCACCTCCCTCGCCATATTTGAGGAAGGAGGTGACCCGACCCAAGACGCCACCGCAGGCAGTGACGACTAAGGGAGCATGACGTATCTGCTGCCGGCTAATAAAATAAAACTCAAAGAAAGAAATACCCCAAACGTTGATTTACCTGCACAGCCCTGAACACGGAGGTGGCATAAATTGCTACATCATTGAATTTTATAATTAATAAAATTATACACGTCAAAATTTGAAAAAAATAATATATACGTGTATGCGTATAATTATACTAAAAATAAAACAAAATAGGTAACACAATGTTACACACATAGACTATGTCTATCAAATTACATACTAATCATACACGTCAAACATTAATCCACACTAAACCGTCCTGTGTAAATCACGGCGACCAACTATTTTCATCATTTAAATAATCATTTATTGTATAATAAGCCTTCTTGCATAGTTTATCCTTAATGGTTGTTTTAAATGAGCTAAAAGGCAGTTCCAATAAAGTGAGAGGTAGTTTATTGTAGAGGCGAACACTAAATCCCACAAATGAGTTGTGTACCCTGTGTAAACGGTGCGATGTACCAATTAACTTATGTTTATTCCGTGTATTTATACTATGTATATCACTGTTTTTCGAGTAAAAGTGAAGATTTTTTCGTATCAATAGTATATTATCTAAAATAAATTGGGATGCTACCGTTAAAATGAGGCATCTCTTTAAACCGCTCCCTAAGAGAAACTCTAGAGCCTAGCTGTAAATGGATCTGACAGCTCGCTTTTGTAAGACGAATATCGCTTCGATATCAGCCGCCTTACCCCACAGAAGTATGCCATAGGACATAACGCTGTGGAAGTAGCTGAAATAAACAAGACGAGCTGTGTCCACGTCAGTAATCTGCCTAACTTTTCTAACCGCATAAGCGGCAGAGCTGAGTTTATTCGCCAGGTAAGCAATATGCGCCGTCCATTTTAATTTTGCATCAACTGTAATGCCGAGAAAAACCGTTGATTCTACAGTCTCTAGCACTTCATTATTTATAACAATATCTGGCCCAAGATTCTTAACATTAGGCATCGCGAATTTAACACATTTGGTTTTTTTGGCATTCAAAACTAAATTATTAACTGAAAACCAATGTGTGACCCGAGTAAGTGCACTATTTACTTCTTTAAAGTCATTTCTGTTTCTGTTAACTTTAAATATTAAAGAAGTATCGTCTGCAAACAGCACAACGTCACATATGCCTTTTAAAGAGAATGGTAAGTCATTAATATAAACTAAAAATAAAAATGGGCCGAGTATTGAACCCTGGGGTACCCCTAGTTTCACAGGTAGTCCGGTGGACTTATTACCATTAACATCTACACATTGGACCCTATCACTCAAATAGGAATTAATTAAATCCAGTGATCTATTTTTGATACCATAATATTCGAGTTTGCATATTAAAGTGTCGTGCCGGACGCAATCGAATGCCTTTGAAAGGTCACAGAACACGCCAATAGCGTTCTGAGAGTTCTCCCAAGCTTCGTAGATGTGTTTTAGTAAAGCTACACCGGCATCGGTAGTTGAACGTCCCTTTGTAAACCGTATTGCTCGCTATGTAAGAGGTCTTGTCATTGAAATAATGTAGAAGCTGTTTTAACATTAATTTTTCAAAAATCTTGCTGAACGCTGGCAAAATTGATATAGGTCTGAAATTACTAATATCACTTCTACTACCTGCCTTAAATAACGGCATGACTTTACTATGCTTCATTAAGTCCGGGAAGACACCTACGTCTACGCATTTATTAAAGACTACGGCTAAAGAGGGTGCAACAATGTTTATTATGTTACTTAGGAGTTTAACCGAGAAGCCCCAAAGATCTTCGGTTTTCTTTTGACTAAGTGATTTAAAAGCATTGGTAATGTCTAATGGAGTTACATATTCGAAACTAAAAGAAGAATCACAGCTGGGCACGCAATTTCGTTATAAGTTTTCTGCATCAAGTGATGATGATTTTAAAGCACTCGTTGTTGTTATTGGTATATCAGCAAAAAAATTATTGAAAATAGTGGCGATTTCATTAGCTTCAGTAACTAATTTATTGTTGGTTAAAATCTCTAAGTTATTGTCACGTTTCGTAGCTTTGCCAGTTTCTTGATTAATAATATTCCACGTGGCTTTTACTTTATTTAAAGAGTTTTTTATTTTTTCGCTGATATACTTAGACTTAGCAGAGTTACAAACCTTCTTAAAAATTTTTGAATAATTTCTAACATAATCTATAAAATTTGTGTCAAATTTATATTTTTTCATGCCATATAACTCATACAGCCTACTTCGACTCTTGTAGATACCAGTAGTGGCCCATTGGTTAAATGAGGCAGCAGAACTGCACTTGACTTGCCTAGTATTACACTTAAAAGTTACGTCAAACTCGCTTTTAACTACATTAAAAAATGCTCCATAAGCGGCATTAGGGTTAGAGGAGTCCAAAAGTGATGGCCGCAATTTGGACTTGATATTGTTTTTAAAACGGGAACAACGATGCGCTGTGTAAGGTCTACTGACCACCTTAATAAATTTATTAAAAAGTAACTGGGGAAAACAAGCAAGTTGGCCACAGTGGTCAGAAGTAATATCAGTTAAGAGTAATGTTTTATTTGCTTCACAACTACTAAATATATTATCTATGCAAGTTGCAGAAGAGGCCGTAAACCTAGTTGGTTCGCAAAAAAGATTCTTTAAATTAAAGGACTTGAACAAGTTCAAAAGTCGGATAGAAATTGGAGCTAATTCTAGAATATTTACATTGAAGTCCCCACAAACTATAACTTGTTTATTATTGCATTTAACTTTAGAAAGCGAATCTTCCATAACAGACTCGAATAAATTAAAATCACTTGAAGGGGGTCTGTACACACAAATTATTATGTATTGCTTTAGTTCCACACAGGACAGTTCAATAGTGCGCTCGACAGAGAGGTTAACAATATCAGGACGTTCTTTACTTTTAATTTCGTTTGAAACAATAATAAGTGACCCTCCGCGAATAGCACTCTTTCTTACAAACGCACTCTGTATGGAATAATGGACGCTATTAAATACCGCCACCTCGTAGTCTTTTAACCAGTGTTCAGTTAAACATAACACCTGAACATCGTAATTTTCAATAAATAAACTTAATTCTAATTCTTTGCCGGAGAGACCTTGCATGTTTTGATGAATAACTTTCAATCCATGCAACTTCCCCGTTGTCTCTAATTGCTGTTTAAACAGCTAGATGTAAAGAAATTGTTAGTACAATTACTAACTTTTATCAAAATTCTTGGGTACATGAGTACCTGAATCTGGTATATTATATGCTAATAATTTAGCAATTCGTCGCTTACAATTACGTGACAAATACATACTGTATTGAGTCAGTTTGAAGGACCTAGAAAACTTATTTGTATCAAAGTACAATATCGAATTTCGGTTAGGCCATGTAATGTTATAAATCAATAAATTCAAATTATAAATGTGCATGTTCTGCTCATAAGTTAAACAATTAGAGTAGGGCAGTGCACAGAATATAAATTTACATTTTTTTTTATCACTTAATTTTAACATTAAATCAACACAATCAATAATATCTGCTCTACTGACAGCCAGACCATTCCCAAATAATAAAATGCCAGTAGAACTTGCAGTAAACTTAGACAAAGCAATTTGTCTTGAAATTTTACAAAAACTGGCACCGGGTAAGTTTATTTTATGGATAGTAATTATGTACCTATAATATCTGAATTTCTCAGGGTAGGCAGTGTCTTTTTGTCTCTATGGATTGCACGCCACTGGGTGCTATCCACCCCAGTGGGTCAAATATTTTTTGTAAATCTGACAGAATTGTTCTTTTTGTAATGGTTGATGCTATCGGTTCTAATTGGAGTTGGTAACGAAATTCGTCTTCTCCGAAATTCCATGACAAACCCAGAGCCTTAATGATGCCGTCTAATTTAATGTCTAGATTCGCTTTTGTTGTGATTTTACTCGCATCTATAGATTTCAAAAACTTGTTATCGTCAGAAGCCCATTTCTGGAGTTCAAAACCGCCTCGTTGAAGGATAGTAATTATTTGCTTGCTGATGTCTATTGCTTTTTCTGCAGTGTCACAACCCGAAATCAAATCGTCTACGTAGAAATCTTCTCGAATTATCTTAGCAGCATCTGAATAGAGGTGGCCCTCATCTTCTGCAAGCTTCATCAACGTTTTAACTGCGAGGTATGGGGCAGATGCTGTCCCAAATGTGACTGTATTTAATCTGTAATCCTTGACTTCCGCAAGATTGCTAGAGTCCTCTCTGTTTGTTTGTATATTTTCTTCTGATTTCGTACTGACTTCTGATTGTATGTTTTGCGACGCCAAAGTATTCTGTGGTAGTCGGTATCTCGTTTGTCTAACCTAATCATTCTATACATCTTTATAACGTCACTTGCGAAGCATATCTTATGCATCCGCCATCTCATAAATATGCTCCTCATATCTTCTTGCAATACGGGTCCTGTCATAAGCTCATCATTTAAAGATACACCGTTGTTGTATTTGCAAGACGCATCGAATACTACTCTGATTTTAGTCGTTTCTTTATCAGCTCTTATGACGGCGTGATGCGGTAGATAGACAGAACGTTTGCTGATTTCTTCTATTGGTATCTCTGTCATGTGTCCCATTACTAAATATTCTTCTAGTACCTCATCATATTCTTTCTTGAACTCTGGTGTTGTTGCAGTCTTTTTTCCTGTTGAATTAATCGCTTCATTGCTATCTCTCTTGTATTTCCACCCGGTGATATAGGTTCTTTTGTACGGAAAGGGAGTCTGACAATGTATCTGCCGCTACTGTCTCTTGTGTAACTTTCTTCGTAGAATTTTTCGCATTGTTTTTCTTCCTTTGTATATTTTCTCTTTGTGTCTTGATCTACTTCCCAAAGTGTTTTTAAGAAGTCTTCTACTATAATCTGGTGATGCATGACGAGAATTGACTCCTTTTGTTTCGTTGTATCTTCAATTTTACCGAATAGAATCCACCCAAGGGTTGTTTTTTGGTGACCCGGGCGGACCCTCGATTAGTTCATTTTCTATTATTTGGACATACACGTCGACACCTAGAGGAGATCAATTGCGCCGGGCTGAAATAGTTTGAGTCAGCTAGGATCAGTCCATCTAGATGAGGCCAGTTGCTTGTTCTAATAGTGTGGGATGGTAATTTGGTCATGAGTGGTTTAGACATTACGTATGTTCTAACTTCGAGATTGAAGTCTTCGCATTTTGATTCTAGGTTGAGCTGAACTACGTGGTTGATATTTTCGGGTTGGTTTAGGGTCGGGTTCTTATTGTGGCCCGTTGTGGTTGTATTCTTCTCTATCGGTTCGTGAAGAAGAGTGTGATGACGTCTTCTGCATAGTCGACAACATGTTGGAATACGACAATGCCTTACAGAGTGTCCCGGTGCAAGGCAGTTGAAGCACAGGTTGTTTGATTTGATGAATTCACTACGTTGTAACGTGTACGGTTTCCAATACTTACAATGGCTGAGGGTATGTTGTTCGTTACACATTTTGCATGCCTTGTTAGTTTCGTTTGTTGTAACATGAAACGTCTTCTCTCGTATGGGAGCCGATATTGATTTTGTTTTAGGTGGTTCTGTGAGCTCCAAAGTACGATAACGGCTTTCTAGAAATTGTTTAAGAAGTTCTAGGGTGGGTAGACTATCAAGATCCTTACAATTGCTGCTTACATGGTCTTCCCAATCCTTGTGCGTTTCCCAGTCTAGTTTCTGCACTATCACAAATATTATAATTGGTCCCAGTTATCAGTATTCACGTTTATATTGTTGAGATGATGCAAGCATTCAAGAGTTGTATCTAATAAATTCTTGATGTTACTCGAGTTATTTAACGATATCTTTTTTTGTGAAAATAATCTTCTCATAACAGCATTAATCGTTATGCGTTTGTTGCCGTACCTTGCTTTTAATGTGTCCCATGCTTTTTCATAGTTGGACTCTGTTACTTGAAAATGTTTAATATACATGCAGCTTCTCCCGTAATGCTTGTTTCAAGTAATGTAATTTTTGTACGTTACTCAGGGATTTGTTCATATGCACAAGTGTATTGAATAGGTCATGGAAACACATCCAGACTTCATACTGTCCACTAAACGTAGGTAATTGAATTTTCGGCAAAATCACACGTGTTTGTTGGCAATCACTCAATATTTGCGTTGGAGCACTAACACTAGCCACTGCCGTTCCAGTAAATCTGATTTTAACGTAATATATAATTCTTCATGTTCATAAAATTCATTATTTTCAATGTAGGGTATTTTCGCTGCGGCCGGCGCGTTGCGTATTATATTGTTGTAAGCAATTTGATACTTCTCCCAATACTCTTCTATACATTTGAGGCGAGTTTCAACGTAATTTCGCGTTAATCTAGCCTTTGGAGACTTTTTTAGATTCACTTCTGTATCTTTAATGTCTTTGCGATATGTTCCACCACGTTCAACGCTTCTTGCACTTCCGAAACCATTGTAATTACGAAAACAGTTCAATAACTATCTTCATACGTCGCACAGTTATTACACCAATTAGTTAATTTATTTAAATCTTGCACTATTCACGCAGGTACTCAGCCGCCTTATCGGTTTCTTTTGTTCTCGGCTCTCGGTTTTAATACGTAACTCGTCGCTGTATCCGGCTCGATTTTGGACCATATGTTGATGTAGTTAAGGTTGAGTTTTCTTGTTTTAGGATTTTGAAATAAAAAGACGTGCGAACTTGACAAGGATGTATTGGACACTAAAAATGACTCATTAATGAATGCCACTTATATTACACAGTTACATCTCGAACAATAATACTGAAACTTTGTTTATTTTGAAACTGTGTTCCTAAACGAACGACATGACATTTTGTGCCGCGAAGCTCATTCAAGGACAACTTTGTTTTGAAGTGAAGTGAAGAACTCGTATTACTTTACATCTAAAAGTGTTAACGGGGTTTACAATCGCAGTTACAAAACCACTGAAGTTTAGAAAATGAGAACCAGCCACCCACAATACACAATTATGGTGGAATTCATGGAAAGTAAGTAAATTTCATTTAATATGTTATTGTAAACATACCAGTTGATAAATGATATTTTAATGGAAAATTTAAATATACATATTATTATGAATCAAAAGGTAGTGTATTTATACAATTGGGTCATAAAAAATGGTAAGCTAAATTGATAGTTCTTTAACAAATTTGAATCAAATTGAAATAAACTTCCATGGGGTATGTATTTAATTTATGATATTTATGTAGGTCTAAAATTAAGTGTATACCAGATAGAATGGGAGACAGTCGTTTAATTATAAAATTATTTAAATTATTATAGGCATGGAGACTTGTATAAACCCAGCGGAGGCCCTCGTGGTAGACACTATGTACAGCTAAAATGGAAGGAGCTTTCGGATATGCTCAATAGTGATGGCACAGGCGACTCTAGAACAGAGGAAAAGTGGCGAAAGGTATGTCTCAAATCTTTATCCATGGTTATAGTTTCATCTCACAAGTAGAAATTCATTGCATGCATTTTATGTTGGCGTTGGGCATCCTTCTCTATTATTGGTGTGGTGTTTTTTATTCATATTAAGGTTTGGAGTGATTTCAAAAACAACGTGAAACGAAAGTGGGCCAAAATAAATAGGTCAGCTCATGGTACAGGTGGTGGGCCTGCGCTTCAATTAACATTAACCGACTTAGAAACCAGGGTTATGAATATAATTGGGGTGCAGGCTGCTACTGGAATGCCCATACAAGAAGCTGGCTTCATACAGGTGTGATTAAGAATTTTTCTTTGTAACATTTAAAATGAGTTTAGTTTCAATTTTTGATGCACATAATTATACAGTCACAAGCAAAGATAATTATGTTTATTTAAATAGTTACTAAAATTATAGTTTTTACCTCAGACTGATATAAGTCAAGTGTTCAACTTTTGGATTGTGTACTTATCATATTGCTCATGACTGGACATATAGTATATTTTCATAGAAATACAATAAGCTTGGTAACCATTGAAGAATTATGTGAATATTATATTCCTAAACGGGACTGAATGTGGTCAAAAGTTTTCTCTATGAGAAGGACCTACCTCTTTATAAATCCCCAGAATAACAAAAAAGGGTCACCACTTAAGCTCTTTTTGTTAGTATAGTTACACTTAAAATTCTTTTGCAGTGGTGCATGACTTAATCTCATGCTTTTGTTTTTACCACATTATTTATTTGAATTATGATGCTTGTTAGTCTCTTGAAGTTTGATGTTATCTGCATTATTGATTATCCTCAAGAGCAGACTTTTGATAAAAAAATAAACATAAGTAGTAGTTAGCACTGCTTTGAAACATATGATGTGTGTTCCCTAATGTAATTTTTTATGAAAATTAGGTTGATGTTGAGGAGGAAGAGAGCTTGTCAGGTACTCATCTACAAGAAACAAACACAAAAACAATAAATGAAGTTATTGTTGATGACATACCTATAAAACTAACACCCGCTGCTGACGGTTGGTATATTTTTAATTTAAATACTTTAGATTACCTTTTGAGTTTGAAATAACTAGTACTAAATGATTTATAATTCAATCATTAAAACTAAAAACTAACACATTAAGTCGAGATAACTACCTAAATGCCCATCATTTTGCCAGATACTTGGAATACTCCGGAACAAGTAGCCAACGCTCAATCGCTCCACCTCCACCTCCCGCGCATCCACTACCACCTTCAATAGCTTCAATGGACACACATTGGAAGCCGCCGAAGAAAAAGAAGAAGCCGACGATGAATTTTAAAAGTATTTAAGGAGTGTGAGGGGTCCGCAAGGCAGTATGAAAGAGAGCGTGATCGAGTTGCGGAAGAATTAGAAAGAGAGAGGATTAGACAGCGTGATGTAGAGCTGCAGTTGCAAGCTAAATGGCTGGATTTTTTTAAAGAAGCTTTGAAGGTATTGGATGCATATTTGGCGAATAAAAGTGTATAAAATCGGACATTATTTGTTTCGCCAAATATGCAACTAATAGTAAGTTATTTGGTTAGGCTTATTGTTTTGTTTGTTTATTGTTATTAAGTTTTATTTGTATATGTAGATAAAGATTAGCTTAATAAATAACTTAGACAATATATTATTTTAAGATCTTTAATTATATTTCATAGAGAAATACTTTTTATTAAATAGTGGAATAGTATCTGGAAATTAATTTATCACAAAAGAAAAACCATTTCTACATTCAAAAACCAATTACTAAAACTTGGCTGCAAAACAGCTCTTTATGACCGTCAAAAATTCAAATTAAAATAACAGCACATGTACAGTCTCTTAGCGACAACACCGTTCTATAAAATACAATATAGAGCTTAAAAGTAACAACACGAAAATACAAATAAAAAACAATTTAAGACCTAACACTCTGTGCAATGAGTTTAAAATTACAAATAAAGAAAAAAAAATACAGACAGAGTTCTCATACAATTATTCTCTTATGACACATGGTAACACAAAACCTAGAAAAAAAATGGAAAATTAAATTAATTATTAACAATGTGTAGTCTATTGATTCTATCCACTAATATTTGTCTTAGTGTTCTACCGCGAATCAAATCATCTCTAGAACCATGATCGCGAAGAGGTTCTTCTGAAGAAACTGCTGATATTCCTAATTCTAAAGAATCTATGACATCTTCTTCAGGATCGGGCACCATAAAATCTATCGCTAAGTTGTGTAGAACGCTACATGCCATAATTATAGTTGCACATCTTTCGGGGTGTAGTGTAATGTCCGGTCCTTACAAAGGCATCTCCACCTATTTTTTAAGTGTACCAAATGTATTTTCTATTACAACTCTGGCTTTCCCATGGATGGTATTATATTTTGCCTCTGGCGTACCTTCAGGAGCATCTGGGATTGGTGTCATCATCCAAGGCCTCTGTGGATATCCAGAATCACCTGGATTTTTTTTATTTAAAGAATAAGTTATTAAAAAAAATCTGTAAATTTTAATTACTGGAACTTGCCTGCTGCCCTAAGTATTTTGCAACATATCTTTTTCTAATTGGTTAATACATTTTTACCTACCTAAAAACCAAACTTGTTCATTATTTTTATTTATGTCCTGGATATATCTATTGGCTTGACTATTTCCCAAATAAATGCGTCGTGGGTAGCACCTCCATATTTTGCATTAACATTAATAATTCGGCATTCACTGTCACATATCTGAAATGTAAAAAATGTGGATGAAGATGCAACTGTACAACATAATTATTGTAATTAATTAATTGTTAGGCCATCGGTGCTGAGTGAGGTATATTAAAATTTAATATTTCACCATTTGCACATTCAGTGAGTAGAAATGCTTTCTGCAATAAAATAAATGCTCAATGTCTCTTTTTGGAGTGAATATATGAAAATGAGACCCATCTATGCATCCTATTACTCCAGGGATGCCAAATTTTGTATAAAATCTGTAAATAAAGGATTTTTTGTAATTTAATCTATTATTTAATTTCGCTATTCAATACAGTTCACTCAATTTGTGCAAACTTAGGTATTATAATTTGATTACTACTTACTTGTTTTTTATAATATTACGCTGCTCTAGCGTCGCAGGAAATTTTATAAAGTAATTTAATATTGAGGGGGTTACAAGGGCGTCAGTAACCTGTCTCACATATTTACTAACTGTGGTTTGCCCTAAACATTTAGCCATTCCTACTATTCTTTGGTAGGAGCCTGTAGCATAAAATGATAAAGCACACAGTACCTATAAATACAAATAATAAATGAATATGTGTTTAAAAAATATTATATCCATTAAATATGTAGAGCACCCATAAAAATGTACCTATTGGTTAAAATTTTGGGTAAATTCAAGTATTTACTACACTTACTTTATGTTCCAGGCTGATCCTTTTACTTGGTCTTAGACTAGATTTGACCCTTAATTCGCAACATAAATGCAAAAATGCTTCCTTACTGAGACGAAATCTATTTCTAAATTCTGTATCGCTTAGATATTGCACGTTAATATTGGCTATATTTTTTCTGAGGAGAGCTCTCCTCGAGATTTCTCTGAAATTACAATAGTACATTAATAAACCAACTTATTTTCTATTTATCTACATAAAGTATTGTAGTAGATGACTCACCTAGTTTCTCTTCGTACATTTCCACTTTCAACAATCAATCGCGCCGCAAGATAATGGCACAACGTGCTACGTCGATGGGTGCTTCTTGTTAATCTAAGCATTTTTCAGCAAAATTCGGTCACACAATCACTTAATTACTATTTAAATCTTCCAAGAAACTCTGACGAAAGTTTTGTCACTGTCAAATTTAAAGTGAATAAACTTTCGTAAAACTCGCAAGCCAGCCTTCGACAGTCACGATACGATACGTCAATTTATACCTTCGTGCTTCCTATCTCCATACAAACGACTCAGGTTACGATAGTTACGTTACGAATACGATACGAAACTTACTTGACTTATGTTCGTGCTCACAAATTTAGTTCATATTACGCACACTAGAGGCGCTGTTCATGTTTCCATACAAAACGCTCACGTTAACGATACGAATACTTTTTCGCAAGATGTTCGTGCTAGGGGTACAGATCTGTGAAAACTATTATAAAGAAACGACGGTAAGGAACCCAGACGGGACTTACGCAGTGCGACTCCCTTTTAAGGACTCAAACGTAAATTTAAACTTAGACGGCGATTCTCGTAAAAAAGCCGGTGCACGACTTTTACAACTAGAACGACAGCTTGTAAAAAATGATAACCTACGACAGCAATACATTGAATTTATGAACGAACTAGCTGTTGCCCGCGACTTCGTCCGCGTGGTTAGAAGATATAAGTTATGATTTAGATCTACCTCGTTTTTCCCACATTTTCCATTGTATCTTCGCTCCTATCAGTCGCAGCGTGATGGTTTATAGCCTAAAACCTTCCTCGATTAATGATCTATTGATTTTTCCAAATTTTTCAATTTGAACCAGTAAGTAGTTCCTGAGATTAGCACGTTCAAACAAACAAACAAACAAACTCTTCAGCTTTATAGATTAGCTAGCTGTTGCTCGCGACTTTGTCTGCGTAATTTTCAAGATGTGGAAAACAATAAAGTTTAATAATAACGATCATCGCAAAAATATAACGCAACATTTAAAAAAAGCGCCTTTTTTGTTTTAAGCTTTGTTATAAAATTCCTTCGTAGCTATTTTGTTTTACGTTTTGATCTTGCTTTTTTTATTTCCACGTTTTATGAATCTATACGGCCCCAAACAGTATCAGATGTTTGGGTCAAACATGTTTAATTGATTACGATACTGTCCTGGCGTTCAATATTTCGCAGCTGTTTGAATGTTTTTTTCTTATTTTACCCCAAAGAAAGGGGTTTTATAACTTTGTCATATCTGCCTGTCAGTCTATGACATCATAGCTTCGGCTCGGCTAGAGCTATTTCAATTTAGTTTGATTTGTATTAAAAGTGATTTATGTGTTCTTAGACATGATTGAAAATTGTTGTTTGTTTAAAAATTGGGGGCTGCAAGCGAGTTCTTAGTTTTGTAATGATGATATAATTGGTGACAGAAAAATGGATTTGGAAATCCGTTTGTCAAGCTATAGTATAACCTAGTCTTAGCGCCTCTGCTAAAAATGCATTACTTTTGAGGGTTTTTTTTTTAATTTTTATCAGAAGGGTGGGTTATGTTTTTCGAGAACGTCTGTACTTTGTCCCGCCCTGCACCTCAAAAGGCTGGACTGAGTATGACTGTTGAGGTATCATTGATTATTATTGAAAGAGCTAAACCGGAACCAAATTATTGAGGCTCAGGTGACTGTTCGTCTGTCTGTCACTTGGCTGTATCTCAGAAACTGTTATAGCCAGACAGTTCTTAATTTTCACACATGATGCTTTCTGACGGTATAAAGAAGATATCAAATTAATTTTGTGGATGGAACCGGCCAAGATAAGATTTTAAAAAGTGTTAGATGTTAGGAAACAGTGGTGAGTTCTAAATTCCAGCAATATGAGTAACAAATAGAAAATGGATAAACGGTTACCTGAAACACGTTATGTTTGATTACCCTCTTAATATTAAAACTGAACTTCCTAACAAAAATTGGAATATTGACAAAGTAAACAGATATCAGTCATGCTTGTTTTTATTTTTTTTTAATGACCAAAATCTAAAGTATAGGAAATGCGGAATCTGTGATGTTATGATTAAGAAATATATAAACATGACTTCATGCATGAGTTCCCTTTACTGTATCTTTAAAGTAAAATATCGTCATCCCTATTGCATATATAGAACTAAAATAAAGAACTATACGGAAAGAAGAGTTAGTAGTTTATGCAAGTATAATATTCCTAGCATTTCTAGAAATTGAGAGGTTGTGTTTTTAACGATCTGAAAAAAAACGTTTTCATTAATGATTTATAAAAATTTGTTCGAAGTGCTAAAACACTAACCAAGCCTCAGCTTTTCTGCTTATTTGCCCCTCACTTGTCTGGTTTGCTGCATGAGGTTGACGGATGTCCGTGCTGATAGGTACACGTTATTATCAGCCTTATTGAGGAATTTAGAAAAATATATTCCTACTCCTCCGTCGGCGTACTAATTTATTGTTCTGCCTAGGTATAGATTTGATTATTGTGAACTACATGCAACTTTGGGTTGAGTGTGAATAAGAATGTTTTGATCTTGAAGTAGCATCGCCAACATTACCGAGTTAAAAATATAGGTCGTAAATAAATAAAAAAACAATATTTCACGTTTCATACAAACTTTCGTCCCCTATTTTAACCCCTTAGGGATGGAATTTATCAAAATAATTTCTTAGGCAATGCTTACGTTATAGTAGCTATATGCATGCAAAGTCTCAGCCCAATCGCTTTAAAATTGACAAAGTTTCATACAAACTTTCATCCCCTATTTTGACCCCTTAGGGGTGGAATTTATCAAAATCATTTCTTAAGCAATGTTGACGTTATAGTAGCTATATGCATGCAAAATCTCAGCCCGATCGGTTTAAAATTGACAAAGTTTCATACAAACTTTCATCCCCTATTTTAACCCCTTGGGGGTGAAATTTATCAAAATCCTTTCTTAGCGGATGCCTACAATATAACATCTACCTGCATGCCAAATTTGAGTCCGATCCGTCCAGTGGTTTCGGCTGTGCGTTGTTGCATCACTATGTCAGTCAGTCACCTTTGAATTTTATATCTATAGATAGATATTTGCGTATGGGCCACATGAGAAAGGTGGATAAAAAAAACTACAACTTAGGAAAATACTACATACCTCATCAGGCTGTTATCAAGGAAGACTCACTAACTACAAAACTATGTGTGGTATTTGATGCAAGTAGCAAAAATAGCACAAAAATGAGCCTTAATGACAATATGTTTAAAGGCCCACGGTTACAACAAGACTTATCTACTATACTTTTACGATGGCGGAAGCATAAGGTGGCTTTTATGGCTGACATCATGAAAATGTACCGTTTTTATAATAACTATCGTGAGACTGATTCCGTCAATTTGGAGGTAAAAGTCCCCTCGCCACAGGAAATATCCACTTTTAAGACAATACGTGATACTCTCAACGTAGCCAGTAGGTAGTGTAGTAGTTAAGTGTAGACGTCTCCTGGGATCTGCGGGCGAAGCTCGCAAGCGTCCGGCGGAGGCTGAGCGGACTCCTGCGTACTTACCGTACGTGCAGGTCGTCACAGACAAGATAGGTCGCTTGTTACGCCAGAGATATAGCATCAAGACGATTTATCGGCCGCCCGGACAACTGCGACAGATGATCCGCTCTCCCAAGGACAAGGATCCTTTAGACTTCCCGGGAGTATACAAAATACCGTGCGACTGCGGCCTGAGCTACATTGGGGAAACCCGGCGTAATGTAGCAACCAGACTTGGCGAACATATACGCAGCATGAAGAACATGGACACCGACAAGTCGGCAGTGGCAGAACATGTGTGTAATGCGGGGACGGCACACTAAATACGTTTCGACAAAGCCTCCGTACTAGCGAAGGAGAAATACTTCGTGCCGCGAAAAGTACGTGAGGCTATAGAAATCAGCCGTCACCCGAATTTCAATAGAGATCGTGGATGGACACTGCCACCAGCGTGGAAACCAGCACTGAATGCTGCGTTATGTCAAACGAAGCCAAGCCTGGAAAGCACTGACGTGTATGTAAGTATGCACTGACTCAGCCAGTACGGGAGCACGGACGATGCCAATGACGACAGCAGACCCCCCACCCGCGCCACCGGCGTCGCCGGCCCCACCGCCGCTCAGGGCGCGGCGCTACGCAGCGAGATGCGCGGCCGCTGACGTCAGTTCGACTCGCGATCCCGCCGCGTCTGCTCATGATTAAGGACTCCGGTTGGGTCCGAAACTAGTCGGGCTACCCCGATAAATACGCGTGAGTAAACCGTTACATCATTTAATAATGTACCGTTTTATAAAAATCAGTGAATTAGACTTTCCATATCAAAGAATATTATGGAGGTTTTCACCTAGTATGACTGAATACGAACTTACAACAGTCACTTATGGTACAACGAGTGCCCCCTATCTTGCGGTACGAACATTACAACAACTTGCTATAGATGAACAAGATAATTACCCAATCGCAAGTAAAGCTACACTGCAAGACTTTTACGTAGATGATATCCTGTCAAGAGAGTCTCAGGAGAGCTCAGCTAAAGAATTGCAGGGACAGTTGATATCGATGCTAGACAAAGGCGGATTTAAACTTAGAAAATGGTCATCAAATAGTCCAGAACTGCTTGGAAACATACCCGTGGAAAACCAAGATGATGAAATGCTCAAACTGCCTTTAGACGAAACGAGAAAATCATTGGGCATAGCATGGTCACCACGTGAAGACTGTTTTTATTTCCGAATAACTATAACGGAAAATAAAAAACCTACTAAAAGGTTTATTATGTCGGAAGTTGCGAAAATATTTGATCCGTTAGGTTGGATGGCACCAATTATAATTAAAATGAAATTACTTATACAAGAACTCTGGACAAACGGCTTAGAATGGGATCAACTGTTGACAAGACGTCAACAAAACTTCTCCCAATTAATTAATTTAATTTTAATGTAATTTTTGTATTTTGTAAAGTATAAATACCAATTTCATACGCAAAATATATTAAGAATAGGTCGGGCAGTGTTATTTTGTTGTGATTTGATCCGCTTTAGTTAATAAAGTGTTTTAAAGTTGTGACGAGTTTCGCTGTCAAACCAAGTTAAACTGTAACGAATATTTTAAAGTGCATTGTCATCATAAAGTTGTGTGTAAGTGTTTAATGTTATTTTTATCACCACTGATTGAGCATTATTTGTGTCAAGGTACGTTTTGCCAGCTAAATTGCTAGTACATTTGCACTCCCTCGTTGCATGTCCTCATAGAATATTGAAATAACTTCTTTCTGAGTTGGCACTTGTCCCTTTTATTATTTGAAATGGACAGGGTGATGACCAGAAGGGGCGCTGCTCGTATGGAGGAATCCAAACTCCAACTTACTCTACAGGAATTAAATAAATATAAGAATTTATGTGAGGATTTGCAAAGAGAACAAGATGACAATGAGAAGGAAGTACTACAAATTTTAAATAATAATAGTAAACTCAAAGGTGAGATGGCAGAGCTTCATTGTCAGTTAGTTTATCTCACCGAAGAAAGGGACAAACTTAAGCTTTTAGTTGATCAGTTTGACCAGTGCAGCGATGAGTTTAATCTAACCCTCAAGCACAACGCTGAACTGAAGAGTCGATTGAGTGTCGCTCATGACACCATACTCGCGTTGGACACAGCCAGCCAGAGGACTCAGACGGAGCACACACATGCTTTGTTTGATAAACTGGTTGGTTCGGCTCCGTCTGCCAACTCACTTTTGGGTAGTAATGTCATTAGTAGTTGTAAACAAAATGAAATTATTGATTTAACCTGTGATAACAGTTTAACATCACAGTCACACATAATACAAATAAAATGTAGCAGAAACAAGTTAAAGAAATATATAAAGATTAAAAAAGTAATAAAGAAAACACAAAAACTTATTAAAGAAATAAAAACCATTTCAATAATAATTTCAGAAAAATAAACAAATGTAGTATAATTAAAACAAATTATGAAAACACCAAAATAAAATATGAGGCTGATATACAACACCTTCAGTCAGAGATTCTCCGCTTACAGGATTCCTTAATTACTATTTCAGAAAAATATACCACATCACAAAAGGAAATAGGGAATACATACTGGCAATGAATGGACTGGTGGACCTGTGTAGTGAAATGAGAGGATGTATAACTCCCTTGTAAACAGTCAAACATCGGACTGTAAATCTGGTCAGCCAGACCGTTCACAGCCAGCTATATCTCTGGAGTGTTTAACACCCAACACTCACCCTGTGGAGTTGTGTAACAGTCTCCCCAGTACTTCCTTCGTCACACAAATTAATTGTAATAATAATATATGTACAAATAGCAACAACAAAATTATGATGTTCTGCGATGAAATTGGACAAAACATGTCGCATAAGCTTTATGAACATTTAGGTGCTCAGGTGATCAATTGTTGCATGCCTGCAGCAGACTATAAACAAATAATGAATAAGGTATTAACGGGCAAATATAGTCCATCATCTACTATAATTGTAATAATTGGGAGAAGGGGTAACACTACTGTAAATATGATAATGAAATACTTTGATAGTTTAATGAAATTGAATGTGGAAAAAATTATTTTATATGCTTTTCCATATGGTCAGGGATTGTCACAGACTGAGAAAAATATTAGAAACAAATGCAATATGAAGTTGCATACTCTAACATTGTATAATAAACAATTGAATTTATTGACACTAATGTGATCATTAGTAGTAATTATTTTAGGACTAAAGATAATTATTATCTTTCTAATTATTATAAGGGACAGGTAGCAATTTCGCTATCTTATTGTATTTTAAATAAAGCCAATTGCTTGGCTAAACGCCCTGCTCCTATTGAGCATGTAGATTGTAGTTTAGTGGATACAACCTTGGAATTTGTTCCAAGTAATTTAAATTGGATATTAAGACAATAGAGTCAAACTCTTGCAATGATAGCCAAATTTCTATCTGTGGTACGTCAAGCCTGTTAAATGTTAGTAGTAAAATCAATAATAAGCATATGTTAAGTATTGTTCATCAGAATATTCAGGGCTTGACGGGTAAGGAATTGGAGTTGGAGTTGTTCATGAACTGTAATGAGATTGATATTGTATGTATCACAGAGCACTGGTTAAGAGACTATCAGTTCATGTTCAGCTTTAATAACCATCAAGTGGCCAGCTCGTTCAGCAGAAATAATGTAATACATGGTGGCTCATTAATTATTGTTCGAAACAATCTTAAATTCAAAGAACGCAGTGATATTGTGAGTCTGTCTGTTGAACGAGTTGCTGAAATAACATGTATTGAGCTTGAGCGGTTTGTTGTATTGAGTGTATACAGGCCCCCATGTGCATCATATGCTATATTGAGAAAATACTGGAAGATGTATTATTTAAAATTTCTAATACTAACAAAACGATTGCTGTCTGTGGAGACTTTAACATAAACTTATTAGAAAAGAGTCATGTTGTAAATAGATTCATTACATTATTTAAGTCATATAATTTGTACAACACATTTCTTGAGCCAACTCGAATAACTGCCACTAGTGCTACTTGCATAGATAATATTTTTTACTAACATTAAGCCGTTTTCTTATTCAGTTATAAATATACTAGACTCTGATCACTGTGGCCAGCTAATCACGTTGCCTAGGGAGAGTGTTAAAAGTCAAAGAAAAACTGTAAACTTTGTTCCTATTACTAAATATCGTTTGGAAGTTTTTAATAACAATTTAAATGAAAAATTGACCGGTTTGTCCTATCACAGTGACCCAGATCAAGCTTACACTTTATTATTTAATCTTATTAATTCCGAGTTTAAGAAGGTTTTCACTTCTAAATCAGTTTCTGTAAGTGATCGTATTGTGTTTAGTGATTGGGCAACACCAGGTATCTTCAAGAGTAGATTGAAATTGTTTGAATTATATAATGAAAAGAAAATAAACCATAGCGAGTATTTTAAAGAATATGTCAAACGGTACTCAAAGCTCTTCAAGAGAGTCTGTGCTTCGGCAAAATCAATGTACATTAGAAACAAGATTAAAGTATCTGGAAACAAAATTAAAACTACGTGGAATATTATTAATACTGAAATAGGAAAAAGTAAAGTTAAAAATACAGATTTCCATTTAAAAATTAATGACGTAGATATAAGGGCGGATATGGAGGTAGCGACTGAGTTTGAAAAGTTTTTCACAAATATTCCGATCGTAACAACCAGAACTCTGTTGTCGTCTTCCAGCTCCGCTTACTCGATACTCCGAGAATGTGTTGAGGAGTGCGGAACAGGTTTTGAATTCACATTTGTTAGCGCCAAGGAAATTTTAGAATCATTTAAGAATATTGAAGTTAAGAAAACTGCTGACCTTTGGGGACTCTCTGTTTATATTATATCTTCAATAATTAAATCAATCGCCCCATTCCTAGCAATAGTATTCAATTCTTGTATCGCCTCCGGTGGTTTCCAGATTTAATGAAGTTAAGTAAAGTGATTCCATTATTCAAATCAGGAAGTACAACCGATCCAACTAATTTTAGACCAATCTCAATTTTGCCAACTTTGAGCAAAATTTTTGAGAAATTAATTCTGAACCAAATGCTAATTCATTTCAATAGACATAATCTTTTTCATTCTAAACAATTCGGATTTACCAAGGGTCGGTCTACTACTGATGCGGGTGTGGAGTTACTCAAAAATGTGTATGAGGCTTGGGAGAATTCACAAGATGCTTTAGGTATATTCTGTGACTTGTCCAAAGCCTTTGATTGTGTCTGTCACGATACACTTATCAGAAAACTGCAACACTATGGCATAAGAAATAAGTCTCTTAGTCTATTAAGCTCTTATTTAAAAAAACGAGTTCAAAGAGTAGATGTAAATGGCAAAAAATCTGAAGGAGCTCTTGTAACTATGGGTGTACCACAGGGTTCAATACTAGGACCTTTTCTATTTTTGATCTATATTAACGATTTACCCTTTCATGTAAGGGATAATCACAAAATTCTATTATTTGCTGATGACACATCACTTGTTTTCAAAATTAAACGTCAGCTTCAAGACTTTGAGGAAATTAACTTTGCCCTTGCAAAGGTTGTTCATTGGTTCAATATAAATAATCTACTTTTAAACCCAAGTAAAACTAAATTAATAAAATTTTCAATGCCGATGTAAGGCAATTAAGTACCCAATGTACAACTGAATGGCTAGAATTGACCCTGTTGAGTCAACTGTCTTTCTTGGCATAACTGTGGATGCCAAGTTACAGTGGGGCCCTCACATTACTAATTATCAGGCAGGCTAAGTTCAGCGGCCTATGCTGTAAAAAAAATTAGACAGATAACTGATGTGGATACAGCCAGAATAGTTTATTTCAGTTATTTTCATAGCCTTATGTCGTACGGGATTCTCCTCTGGGGAGGCTGTGCAGATATTCATTCTATCTTTGTGCTTCAGAAAAGGGCTGTCCGCGCTATTTATAATTTGGGCCCAAGAGTTTCTCTCCGAGAGAAATTCAAAGAGATAAACATTCTGACTGTAACTTCACAGTATATATTTGAGAACTTAATGTTTGTTCATAAAAACGAATCAAACTTTGTGAAATTGTCCGATGTTCACTCAGTTAATACAAGGAACAAACATAATTTAGCCGTACATGCTACTCGTCTCCATAGAGTAAGCAACTCGTTCATGGGTCAATGTATACGTTTCTACAACAAGCTTCCCATTCATGTTCGTAAGCTACCGACTAGGAGATTTAAAACTTTTATTAAATTAAAACTATCCGGAAAAGGATATTACAAAATATCCGATTATGTAAATGGGATTGAACTGCTCGCTTATACAGCTATATTATTTGTGTTTATAATTGTTGACATGTTTGTGCTTTTGCATATAATCTTTTACAGTTTGACATTTTTTGTGCTTTTGCATGAATATTAATTATTATTTATAATCCAATATGCAACTTATTTGCGTTTTTTTTTATCTTTTCCAACATAATTTATATTTGTAAGTATAAACCTTATGCAGGTATATTATTATCCATTCCATTGAAATACTCTGCATTAGTTTATACACTTTACTCATATTTTAAAACTGTCTGGACTTTAAAAGAGACTACGACCCCATGAGTTTGTTTCGACATTTCTTCTCAGGGTAGTCAGATAGGAAATGTCGGCTCCAGCGTTCTTATAAAAAGACATGTAAAAGTGATGAAATATCCTATTTGCAGAATAAATGATTTCATTTCATTTCATTTCATTTCA
>NW_020799961.1:0-63845 GCF_003590095.1 Trichoplusia ni
TTCTGGACCACTTTTCGCTCGGCGAAACAAGTTCGCCATCGCGGTGGTCCAGAATGCCCAATCGTCAATGGTCGACTCGATCAATACCAGTCAACAATGGTGCGGTTTATAAATATTCATGTAAAAAATATATATGTCATTATTAATCGAACTGTTTCACACAGTAATCATGAAATTTGTAAAACAACCACAATCGTTGAATGTTAATATAATACATGATGAATTTTGTAAAACTGATTTCCGTCATAGTGAATTGTTGCCTAATTCAGTACGCTGTATAATTTGCGGACCGTCAAATTGTGGAAAAACTAATTTACTTATTAGTCTTCTTATACACAAAAATGGTTTAAGATTTCGAAATGTATATATTTATTCAAAAACCCTGTACCAACCCAAGTACATATTTTTAGAAAAAGTATTGCAACGAGTGCCAGGGGTTTCGTTTCAGAAATATCAGGAACATGACGAAATACTAAGAGTTCAAGACGCAAAACCTGACTCTGTGATTATATTTGATGACGTTGCTTGTGAAAATCAAAACAACATGCGTGATTACTTTGCAATGGGAAGACATAAATATATTGATTGTTTTTATTTGAATCAAACGTATAGTAAAATTCCTAAACAATTAATAAGGGATAACGCAAACTTGATCATACTTTTTAAACAAGATGAAATTAATTTAAAGCACATATACGAAGAACATGTCAACACTGATATGTCATGGGTTGAATTTCGTCAAATGTGTTCTAAAATATGGAACGAACCTTTTAATTTTGTTGTGATTAATAAAGATTGCTCAAAAAATAAAGGCTGTTATAGAAATAAATTTGACAGTTTTGTAGTTTTTGATTAAATCATAGTTATTTAAATCCGTTACCAAAGCTTTTCTAATTATTCTACCTGGAATACTTAATCAAGCACGATCTAATTCATCAATATGGAAAAATCTTTGAAAAGACAAATCGTCGAAGCCACAGAAGCCGTGAAGAAAAAAGTTAAAAAAATGAAGGATATTGAAATAAATAATAAAGAAGCGCTGGAATCAGTTTTCAAGCCTGTGACAGAACCTTTAAACATGATTGCCAATGTCAGTAAACAATCTGTTCCACAAAATATAGAACAAGATGAAATTGAAGTTCCATTTATTGATAAAACTTTTGAAAAAGAAGTTCTTAGTGATAAAGAAAGCAGTGATACAGACGATTCTGATTCTGAGGACAATAGTGACTGCTCCTATAAATCACTGGTTGATAAGAAACAAGATTGTAACACAACATCTTGGTCAATTTCTCCCGAGGAATTTGCAGATGTTCCATTTGGAGTTAGGTACGAACATGGAAAGTTGATGTTGGGTTCTGCTCGCATAATTATCAATGACGAAAATATCGTTGTGGCAGACCGCAAATATCGAAGTACGCCTGGTTTGAAACAGTTGCTTCTGAAAAAGAATGTAGATTTGAGTTTAGTCACAGAGAGTGATAAGCAACATTATAAATCAATGCTGCTTGATACTAACGCACATCGTCGAGATTATGATCCAAGTAAACCGATAAAAAGTAATAAGGGTCTAAAATATTTACAAATTATTAAACCACTTTTTCTACAATCTCAAGGGAAAGGACTACCCTTAACAAAAATGTGGAAGAAAAATGTAGATTTTATATATTGGGATGATCCTAATGAATTGGTGGATCGGCTAAAATTGTTAATTGCGTCTCAAGATGCTGGTAACACTGGAGTAAACAACGAAATTATATCTATAATAGAAGAATTACGTGAAAGCAATATAATTAATACATAAAACGTCCGTGTTTCATTTTACTGTGAACCTTTCAAAACAGTACACCTTAAAGATGAATGTAGACAAATTCGGTCATTTTATTCACAAAAGATTGCGTTTATCAGATTTATTTGAATTTAATGATAACGCTTTAATAAAATCGGAAAGCGGTCATTTTGATTTAAAATCGACAAGGCTCCGGGGAATCCGATCTCCCGTAGATGGAGACGATGCCGTGAACAAGGATTACGTAGATCGAATAAGTGCTAATACGATACACGAATTGAATAAACTAATTGGCGCATTACGTTCTCAGCTCACGTTAGATGCACAAAAGACTGTTCAAGCTACTTTAAAAGCAAAGATACCTGAGGCTTTAATTCATTTTGAAGATAAGTTTTATACTAAAGCAGATGTTGATAAATTGCTTAAAAAACTGTAAATCATGTCAAAACAGCAAATTGTAAACGAAATACACAAAACTGCACGAAGAAATTTCCTTCGACGTTCTGTTGTTTTAAAAAATATTGACGATCTGTGGCAAGCTGATCTGATGGATATGCAAAATCTAAGGAAATATAACAAAGGCTATAATTACATTTTAATAGTGATCGATTGCTTCTCAAAATATGCTTGGACGCAGCCGTTAAAATCTAAAAATAAACTTGATGTCTCTCAAGCATTTGAAAGAATATTACTTAACAGTCATCGAAAGCCTAATAATTTACAAACTGACATGGGGACAGAGTTTTATAATATCACATTTCAAACGCTTATGAAAACTTACAAAATTAACCATTACTCATCGTTTTCTAGCAAAAAAGCATCAATTGTTGAACGACTAATTAAAACCATAAAAAATAAATTATACAAATATTTTAGCCTTAATGGAAACTATAAGTGGTTGGGTGAACCACTAGAACTTACTCTGGAATCGTATAACAACACAAAACATCGAACTATTAAATTAAAACCAATCGATGTAAACAAGTCTAATGAGCTAGTAGTAAAAGAAAATATTTTGAAAGCACATAAACATATATCTGTTCCATGTAAAAATAAGTTTAAAATTGGTGATTATGTTCGTATCAGCAAATACAAACACAATTTTGAAAAAGGCTATACTCCTAATTGGTCAACAGAACTTTTACTGTTAAGAAGATTAATAATACAATACCAGTGACATACCATTTCGAAGATCAACATAAGCAAGCTATATTAGGAACCTTTTATGAACAAGAACTTCAAAATCAAACTTTCCTGGTGTTTATTTGGTAGAGAAAATTTTAAAAAAGAAAGGCCGGAGACTTTACGTGAAATGGTTGGGTCTTAGCAATAACGAAAATAGTTGGATTGACAAAAGTGCATTAGTAGATTGAGTTAATAAGTATATAATCAATTCTTTGTCATTATTTATCCCATTGCGCTTTGTACAATGCAAGGTGGTGGACTAGTAAATAGTTTAATAGAACATTTACCATTTCGAACTTCATTTGCCTGGCTATAATTATTGCGGACCAGGAACAAAACTCCAGAAACGCTTATTACGCGGTGACCGAGGTATTAATAAGTTGGATGAAGCTTGTATGCACCACGACATTGCATACGCCTAACCACACAGACTTATCACATCGTCACAAAGCTGATTTACAACTAATAAATATGGCAAAACAAAGACTTAAATCAAAGGATGCTGGGAAAGGTGAAAAACTTAGTTCATGGCTGGTAAGCAAAATTATGAAAGCGAAACTAAAGTCCGGTGGCAGGTGTTAAAACGTTTCATAATTTTGTATCAAAAATAAAATCAAAAATTAAGAAATTTAAACACAAAGATAGCAAAGCTTTAATTAATGCTGCTTACTTAGCAGCAAAAAAGATATTTCCAAAAATGCAGAAAAATTCAGGTACCACGAATCATACCCATACCAAAGACTGGAGGTATTTTGCCTTTAATTCCAATTTTTGCTGGCTTATCAGCTTTGGGTACTTTAGCTGGTGGTGCAGCGGGTATTGCAAAAACCGTTAATGATTACAAATCAGCCCAACAAAATTTGCGAGAAACAGAACGTCATAATAAGACTATGGAGGCTTTAGCATTAGGTAAAGGTTTATACATTAAACCGCATAAAAATGGGCAAGGATTATTCATTGATCATCCAAAAAACTAATAAAGAAGCTACCTAATCGGCCACTGTCTAATATAGACATCCAAGAACATGCACGAGACATCCCACACTTTCGAGGAGTATACATGAAGGATCGATTGCCAAGAAAGCCAAAACAGATTGAATGTGGTATTGTTAACTTAGATGACTCTATAAATGAAGGAACGCATTGGGTAGCTTATGTTAAAATAGCTAACTATTGTGAATACTTGATAGTTATGGGGACTTGAAACCTCCATTAGAATTAATGCGATATTTTAAGAATTGTACTGTTTACTACAACTACACAAGATATCAAAAGTTTAATACGGGTGAATTGTGGTCACTTATGTTTAGAATATCTATGGAAATTTTGGAATAAATATGTATAAAATCAATTATTTCTTTCATTTCAATCATTTGCATGATGTCACTCACTTTATCGATAACCGGAAACTCATCTACCTGTCCACGTACTATCCTAATACGTTACAACTAAATGGACAGTATGAGTGTGCATTATTGCATTTCTCAACATTTAATTCTATTCCAAACATTGATGAACGAATAACAAGTTTTACTGTGGATCCGAAATCATTGAAATACCGGAGGGAACCTATGAATTGCAAGATATTAGTGATTATTTAAAATCTGAGATAAAAGGCGCATCAATTAAACTACACTGCAATAACAATACTTTAAAAACTACTATACACTGTACGAAAGACATCGACTTTGAAAAAGAAAAACACCTTTAGACGTTTGCTAGGGTTTGATAAGCAGATATTAAAAGGGAATAAATGGCATATATCACAGTTTCCTGTCAACATTTTACCTACGACCGTGGTCCGGATCGAATGTGATATCATAAGTGGATCCTACATAAACGGAGAACCGAGTCACATTATTCATGAATTTGCACTCAATGTGCCGCCTGGATATAGGATCATAGAAATCCCGAAGAACGCAATATACTTTCCAATCAATCAAAACAACATAAGCTGTATACATATCAGACTGTTAGATATTAACAATCGTTTATTAAATTTACGTGGTGAAGAAGTACAGCTATATTTACATCTTAGACGAAAAAATGATTGACTACAATAAATATGAGCATCCCCAGGTCAAAAATATCAGTGCCAATTTAGCAACCAAGAAAATAAGAGCTCGCTCTAATAAAAAAAAAAATTGACCGATAATAATAAGGCATTCCTGAAAGCTATCGGTTTGTTAAAATGAATATTTTAGACGTACTATCCGCTCCGACTTACGACAATACTGTTGAAGGAATTGAATTTCACTCCTACAAACCCTACGTAACAAGTTTTAATAGAAACGATGAAATTCGCATACCCATCAACCAACAGGACCTATATGTACTACCATCTGCTAGCACTCTGTATTTGGAAGGAACTGTGATTGTTAGCAAAAAGGACTCAAAAGACAAGGCGTCTAGTGTTCAATTTACGAATAATGCTCTCCTTTACTTATTTCAAGATATAAGGTACGAACTGAATGGAGTAGAGATTGATAAAATAAAAAATGTTGGCGTTACTACCACCATGAAGTCATTAATTTCGATGAATGAAAATGAATCAAAGATATCTAATGCTTGGGGCTGGAATATAGAAGGTACAAAAAATATTAACGGAGGTAACTTCTCCGCATCCATACCTCTTTGTAATATCATGGGTTTTGCTGAAGATTTTAAGAAAGTGGTGATAAACAGTAAGCACGAACTAATATTGTTGCGTAGTAACACTAACCTAAATGCTGTGAAACTCAACACCGGGGAAATTATAGATGACGTCCAAATCAATAAAATTATATGGCGAGTACCACACGTTAAAGTATCAGATAAAGAAAAGATAAATTTATTAAAACTGTTAGAAAGAGATCGTCCGCTCCAAATGATTTTCAGAAATTGGGATCTGTACGAATATCCAGCTTTACCTAAAACTACAAAACACACCTGGTCTATTAAAACTTCATCGCAAATAGAGAAACCAAGATATATAATTATTGGTTTACAAACAAATAGAAAAAACAATGCAAGTGCGGACATGTCCCAGTTTGATCACTGTTATATTCGTGACGTTAAAGTGTATCTCAATTCAACATACTTTCCATATGAAAATTTAAACGCTAGTTTTACAAATAACAAAATTGCACTAATATACGAGCAATACACACGATTTCAACAGTCGTATTACGGCAGGCGCTCGGAACCCTTACTAAGTGAGAAACAATTTAAGGACCTAGCCCCGCTATTTGTAGTTGATTGTTCCAGACAATCAGAAAACCTTAAAACCGGTCCTGTGGTGGATGTGAGAGTTGAAATCGAGAGTGAATTGGACATACCCGATCAAACCTGTGCATACTGTCTTATATTAAACGATTGTATAATTGAGTATAAACCTTTGAGTAATATTGTAAGGAAAATATCATGAATCCTAATAGTATGATATTAGATGTACAAGGATTTAAGGATCTCTACAATAACTTTATAATAAAGGAGTTAGCTTTTGCCACACGTGAATATACACAAACGTTTTTAATTAAACCACCGTACCAGTTCACATACTTAACAAGAGATGAAAAGAGACAAGTCGAGTGGTTGGAAAAAAATATGGGTCTACGTTGGAGCGAAGGCTATATTGATTATAGAGAATTCCAACGCATGATCGTACCATACTTAGAAAACATGAATATCTATGTAAAAGGTTTAGAAAAAGTAAAGTGGATAAAGGACATATGTATGAACTGTAATGTATTAGAGCTTCACGAAGGAAATTGTCCCAAACTTTCTGAGTTAGCTAAAAAGTACTGTGATAGCAAAACTAATTTAAATTGTAATCATCATTTAAAACATTGTGCTCTTAAAAATGTATTATGTATAAAAAAGTTTTTAGAGTGGTAATTGTTAAAGTTTGTAAGTTAGATATGTATGTATGTAATAAGGATGTTAAATAATAAACCATTTTTATGCAGAAAACATGCTTTTATTTTTTTGAGTAGAATAGTAGTATACAAATAACATTAAAATACAAAGACATGCAATATTAAAGTATAAAAACATTAGAGATTAAAAAATAACTTAAACTAATGTGTCCTAATTTAACTATTACGATAGGCACAAAGCTATTAAAAATCACTATCGATTAACGATTTCGATATTTTTTTCACTAATGACTCCGTTTCGTCCATAATAAAGTCAACCGCGTCTTTGACCACGTATTGTGCTTGTAGGATAACATTATCACTATTACTGTCACTATCGCTGTCTGGAGAATTGTTACACAGGTCGATCACTATAATTTTTATTAATTTACTGCCCCGCCGATGATGCTTGCTCATGACAAAAGATTGAGTCGAATTATGTTTCTTAGATTTTTCCCTGCGTCGTGGCATAGACTTCTTTTCCTTCGGAACCTGATTGCTAGCCTCGCGTTCGCATCGGAGTATCTCATTAAACTCTTCATAAGGATCCTGAGCGTATTGACTAAACGCAATGTCAGATCCTGCTATCTGAAACAAAGATTAAATTAGGTTACTTAAAACAACTGCGCCTGATGTAAATACCACAACTAGTTATAAATAATCAATTAATGAATACAAATAACACTCAGACTCAGATAAATAATAATTTTGAGACCATTAAAATTCTATTTCTATGTGGATCAAATGCACAACACTCGACGGAGTACAAAGCGGCGCAGTGATCACTTAACTCACTGCGCTATAAGTCTAACCACAAAATTTAATCTATATCTATCTATACTTATAATAAATCTGTAGAGAGGTCAATTCTGTACATAAAATATATTTAAAAAATAACTATCAAGGGGTGGTTAGGGATCGCTACTGATGCCAAAAATGCAATCAGTAAAATTTTTGTCTGTCTGTCTGTCTGTCTGTCTGTCTGTCTGTCTGTCTGTCTGTCTGTATATTCGTTATAGAAACAAAAACTACTCTACGGATTTTAACGAAATTTGGCACAATTATTCTTCATACTCTTGGGCAGGTTATAGTATACTTTTCATTACGCTACGACCAATAGGAGCAGAGCAGTGAAGGGAAATATTGGGAAAACGGGGTAAGTTACTCCATTTTTTAAGCTTCCGTCACGTGTGCAGGCTTATAGGTTAAAGCTACATAGAAATCATGTATGACGGAAATATTCTCCCTAAAATTATATAAAAAATATTCCTCGACAGCATATGTCTAACTTTTATGGTTGACTCACAATAACACGTGAAACTCCCGATAGCTTAGCAATTCGGAGATTTCTGATTGTATTTGTCTACTCTAACGTTTACAACACTATCACTCATCCCCAATTAAAAAAGTTAACATTATTACCTATTCAATAAAAAAAGAATCATGTAAATCGGTGTAGAAACACCAAAGTTATACATGAAATAATAAGAAATCGCGCGTGAATACAGAGTCATGCTATAAGGATTATTTTTGTGTATCGGTTGCCGCGCTCGACGCGCGTCGTGGCGGGAGGTGTAAAAAGGCGGGGGGTCCGCGCTCGAGCGTCATACAATATTTGGCTGTTGATGCGAATAGACGTTCAGACTGTTCGACCTTATTGACAATCAATAATTGTTATTTGCAAACCGTGCTTATCAGCACGACTTTTAGTCTTTGAATAGTTTATTTTTAGAATTGTTTTGTTGTTAGTTTATATAATAGGTATTAGATTAATAGTATTAGTAGTAGGTACACCTATTAGTTATTTTGGTAGTGTTTAATTGTATTAATAGTTTATTTTCGTAATTGGTAGTGTTTAATTATATTAATAGTTTATTTTCGTAATTTTTATATTATTTATTTTGGTAGTGTTTAATTGTATTAATAGTTTATTTTCGTAATTTGGTAGTGTTTAATTAAATTAATAGTTTATTTTCGTAATTGGTAGTGTTTAATTAAATTAATAGTTTATTTTCGTAATTGGTAGTGTTTAATTATATTAATAGTTTATTTTCGTTATTATTATATTAGTTATTTTGGTAGTGTTTAATTGTATTAATAGTTTATTTTCGTAATTGGTAGTGTTTTATTATATTAATAGTTTATTTTCGTAATTATTACATAATAACTATATATAATTGTAAGTGTAAGGTAGCTTCAGTTACCGTCGATTAAAAATACACAATGCCACCTAAAAAACGACCATCTTTATCTCGAAATTCGAGAGATGCTAAAAGGATGAGAAATGCGCGTTCTCAAGAATCGGCAGAGGAAAGAGCACATCGGTTAAACTCTATGAGAGTTAGTGCCTCAACCTCTCGAGCCAATGAAAGCTCTCCAGAGAGAGAGATGCGATTAGCAGCTGACAGAGCGAGACGAGCTACATCACGGGCGTCTCAAAGCTCTTCTCAACGAGAGCTGAGGCTTACCATTGACCGAGAACAACATGTGTTATCCCGAGATGCTGAAACTGCGTCACAACGAGAATTGCGTCTCACTGCTGACCGCGAACGGCATACATTGTCTCGCGAGTCAGAAACCTACACTGAGAGGGAATTGCGTCTCACAGCTGACCGCGAACGTCATATATTGTCTCGCGAGTCAGAAACCTTCACTGACAGAGAATTGCGTCTCACAGCTGACCGCGAACGTCATATATTGTCTCGCGAGTCAGAAACCTACACTGAGAGGGAATTGCGTCTCACAGCTGACCGCGAACGTCATATATTGTCTCGCGAGTCAGAAACCTACACTGAGAGGGAATTGCGTCTCACAGCTGACCGCGAACGTCATATATTGTCTCGCGAGTCAGAAACCTACACTGAGAGGGAATTGCGTCTCACAGCTGACCGCGAACGTCATATATTGTCTCGCGAGTCAGAAACCTACACTGAGAGGGAATTGCGTCTCACAGCTGACCGCGAACGTCATATTTTATCTCGAGAATCTGAAACTTTAACTCAATATGAAGACCGTTTGACAAATGATAGGGTGCACCATAATGTTATTCGATCTCTCGAAGACGCACATGAGCATGAACAACGACTAGAGTCGGTACGCGAATATTATAATTCTTTGAGACAAGAACGATCAGTAAGTTTGTCTAATGAAAGATTAAGAATCGAAAATATTCGGTCTCTTGAACGGACGAACAGCGAGAGGCCCGTCTTACTGCAGACAGATTTCGACATAGCCTAAATAACTTAGATGTACACATAGAAGATCAATCTAGAAATTCGGTGGCTTGGTCCGACAAATATAAAAGTGGGTTTGCTTATAACCTCACAATTGATTATGGATCATCTTCTGTAATAGGCGATATGAACGTGGTATGTCGTTTTTGTAATGCTTCAAAGTGGAGTAAGGAGTCAGCTGGTTTCTGTTGTTCTACAGGTAAAATAAATTTGCCTTCATTCGAAGACCCACCGGAACCTTTGAAATCACTACTTTTAGGGGAACATATACAATCTAAACAGTTTTTAGATAATATTCGCACTTATAATAGTGCATTTCAAATGACATCCTTTGGCGCTCAACAAATCTCAGAAGGTCATTTCATGCCTACTTTTAAGATACAAGGTCAGGTTTACCATTTGATAGGATCCCTTTTGCCTGAAAACCAACCTAAGTTTCTTCAAATATATTTTGTATCCGACTACAACGAACAGTCGAATATAAGAAATCAATATTTCCCGAATTTAAATACTGAACTCATATCACAACTTCAGAACATGTTGCATCAGGTTAATTCGTATGTATGCAGTTTTAAATCGGCATTAGAAGCTCTTCCTCGAGATGATGATAACAATTATAAAATTGTTATAAATGCCGATAGGCGTCCAACTCAGGAACACCCTGGGCGTTATAATGCTCCATCCACGAATGAAGTTGCTGTGGTATTGGTCGACCAGGAATGTGATAGGCGTGATATCGTTATCCGTTCCAGAGATAATTGTTTGCAACGTATTTATGAAACCCACAGGGCTTACGACAGTTTGCAATATCCTTTGATATACTGTCGAGGGGAAGATGGTTATAATTTTGCTTTATACCAAACTGATCCGCGTACAGGCGCACCTAATTATAATAAAAAGATTTCATGCCTTCAATTTTACTGTTACCACTTGCAAGTAAGACGGAATAGGTTTGTATACTTTCAACGTTTTCGTGGCTTATTCAATCAGTTTATTGTAGACATGTACGCAAAAATTGAAACCGAAAGATTAGTTTATATACGATCTAATCAAAGGCAGCTGCGCGTTGAAGAATACGTGCACCTTCGCGACGCCATGCAGCAAGATAACGATACGGTGAATATGGGTCGTTTAGTTATTTTGCCCTCTTCTTTTACTGGTGGTCCACGATACATGCACGAACGTACTCAAGATGCTTTTTGTTACGTAAGAAAATATGGACGTCCCGACTTATTTATTACAGTAACTACCAATCCTAAGTGGGATGAAATTACTCGGGAGCTTCTTGAGGGTCAAGCACCGCATGACCGCCATGATGTCATAGCAAGAGTTTTTCATTTAAAATTAAAATCAATGATAGATCTACTTACCAAAGATAAAATTTTTGGAGAAGTATTGTGTTATATGTATAGTATTGAATGGCAAAAACGCGGCTTACCTCACGCACATATCCTGCTTTGGTTAAAAGATAAGGTTCGACCTAATGATGTAGACAGTTTAATCAGTGCTGAAATTCCAAGTCCGATTGCAGATCCCGTGTTATACGACATTGTTAAAACTCATATGATACATGGTCCATGTGGTTCGTTTAACGGGAATTCTCCTTGCATGCAAGACGGTCGTTGCACTAAAAGATATCCAAAAGCCTTAGTGGATGGCACTGTAACAGGACATGATGGATACCCATTATATCGTCGCCGTTCAAGAGATAATGATGGTTTTACTGTTGAAAAGCGAGTGTCTGGACAACAAGTTACTTTAGATAATAGGTGGGTCGTTCCGTATTCTCCTGTGTTGTCCAGAGCATTTCAAGCTCACATAAATGTTGAAATGTGTAATAGTGTAGAGTCAATAAAATATATTTGTAAGTATATTAATAAGGGCAGTGACCAAGCTACATTTGCTTTGAGAAATGAACATGATGAAGTTACAAGATTTCAGTCAGGCAGATATATAAGTTCTTCAGAAGCTGTGTGGCGGATCTTAAGTTTCAACATTCACGAAAGATATCCACCTGTGACTCATCTGGATGTTCATCTTGAAGGCGGCCAACGTATATATTTCAACGCCGAAAATGTCACAGAACGGTTAGAGAACCCTAGACAAACAAGTTTATTAGCATTCTTTCGACTTTGCCAAACTGATGATTTTGCAAAATCTCTTTTGTATGAGGAAGTTCCATCGTATCCTACGATAAGCAACGGGGTGTCTTTAATCGAAGACGCCGTGGCAGGCCTGTAGATGGCGAGTCAGGTATTTTTAAAGAACATGTTCTTGGTAGAGTGTACACCGTTCATCCTAACAACGCTGAGTGTTTCTATTTGCGATTATTATTACATACCGTGCGAGGACCAACCTCATTTATAGATTTGAGAAAAGTAGACGATGTTGTTTATCCCACTTATCAAGCAGCTTGCCAAGCGCGTCATTTGCTTGAAAATGATCAGCATTGGGATGACGCTTAAGCAGAATCCTGTGTTAGTGATAATCCACGACGGTTACGCCATTTATTTGTAACATTACTCACATTTTGTAATTTGTCAGATGCTGTAACATTATGGGAAAAATATAAAGAAAAATTTTCAGAAGACTTTCTTAGAAATATACCTAACAATGATGAAGGCACAACTAATGATAATTTCCGTGATCTTGCCATAAATCAGTGCTTATTAGCTCTTCAGGATGACTTAACAGCAGTAGGCGGTAAATCACTCTGTGAATATGGTTTGCCAACACCAACCTCAGTCGGAGAGGTAACTAATAGGGAATATTCCGCAGAGATTGGTTACAATTTAACGGAACTGCTGACAACATTAGAAAACGGTGTCCCAATGATGACTGCAGAACAACGTTCAGTTTATGACCGCATGTGCAATAGTGTTCAAAATAATTTGGGAACAATATGGTTTTTAGATGCACCTGGAGGAACTGGAAAAACCTTTTTGACTAAATTAATATTGGCTTATGTTCGAAATCAGCGTAAAATTGCTCTTGCCGTAGCTTCATCAGGGATAGCTGCAACATTGCTACCAGGAGGTAAAACTGCTCACAGTATGTTTAAAATACCAATTGATTTAGATCGCACGGAAAATCCAACCTGTAGTATTTCAAGAAATAGCGACAAAGCTAAGGTATTACGCGAGTGTAGTTTAATCATATGGGATGAATGTACGATGGCCCATCGAAAAGGAGTAGAAGCGGTAGACAGAACTTTAAGGGATATAAGATAAAATGATCGACCAATGGGCGGTATCACGGTTTTATTTTGTGGTGATTTCCGACAAACCTTACCGGTAATACCACGGGGAACCCGAGCTGATGAGGTTAGGGCTTGCCTGAAAAGCTCTTATTTATGGCGAGATATACAATCGGTGCATTTGACTATAAATATGCGAGTGAGAACTGGAGATAACCCGGATGATAGTCAATTTTCTGACACATTATTAAAGATTGGTGAAGGTACCTATCCACAACTACACCAAGGAAAACTTATACTGACGCCTGAATTATGTTGTATGGTGCAATCTCAACCACATCTTATATCGTCGGTTTACGGTGACGTAACAAATATATTAAATAGGGACAATTCTTGGCTATGCGAAAGATCTATTTTAACTCCTCGCAATGACCAGGCATCTGAGATCAATAACAAAATACTGTCGAATATACAGGGGGAAAGCAAAGTTTATAGATCAATAAATAGAATGGTCGATGAACAAGAAGCCACTAATTACCCGATAGAATTTTTAAATTCTTTAAATATGCCCGGACTTCCCTCTCATGAAATTTGTTTAAAAATTGGGATACCGATTATTATGCTCCGAAATTTAAAACCACCACAACTTTGCAATGGAACTCGACTAAAAGTAACCCAGTTGCAACAAAATATAATCGAGGCTCAAATTTTAACAGGTTGCGGTGCAGGAGAAACCGTCTTTATTCCCAGAATACCCTTAATACCAAATAATTTTCCATTCCAATTTAAAAGGACGCAATTCCCAGTATCGGTGTGTTATGCAATGACAATTAACAAGGCTCAAGGGCAGACTTTTCGTGTTGCTGGAGTAGATCTCAGTGTCAGTTGTTTCTCACATGGTCAGTTGTATGTTGCTCTTTCCCGTGTTAGCAGTTCTAAAAGTCTTTATGTTCACGTGCCGGACGGGTCAACTTTCAATATAGTTTACCCGGAAGCTTTGCACTAAAGTATTTTCGTTTTATAGGTACCTTTACCTTACCTTTATAAGGCAGTGGTACTTATATTGCCACCAGAATTTGAACCTTAACACATTATTATAAAGTTTAAAAGCTATAAATATTTTTAAGTTCTGTGTCTTATAAAGGGTTAAGCCTTATGTGAACGTGATCTAAACAATATTACCAATATAAATAATAATAATAAATATTACCAATACATTAACTTAATACACAAGGAGTTACACGCTGACGGAGTCGCGGACACAGCTATCTATACTTTTCTGCCGGAAGTCACTATTCCACGCGGACGAAGTCGCGGGCACAAGCTAGTATAGATAATAATCTACTCCACAAATTATTTTATTTGTAACTTCGAAATGTAATGACACTAAGAACGACATTCTGACAGTTGCTATGGTTAAAATTTTTGTTTTTTTCTTGCTAAAACCGCCCGCCCGCTACATATCGAACCATTACGCCCTTTAACATAGTAAGGTCCAAAAGTTTCCGGCCTGAAACTTTAAAATGAAGGATAAATCTCAAACAATTTTTATTATTTTTCAATATCATGATCGGCCTAGCCTTTTCCCAACTATGTTGGGGTCGGCTACCAGTCCAACCGGTTTCAGCTGAGTATCTGTGTTTTACAAGGAGCGACTGCCTATCTGACCTCCTCAACCCAGTTACCTGGGCAACACGACACCCCTTGGTTAGACTGGCTGTCAGACTTTTTCAAGCTTCTGACTACCTGTAACGACTGTCAAAGATGTAGGAATAACAGCCGGGATCCACAATTTAACGTGCCTTCCGAAACACGGACGCATTATCATTATTTTTCAATATAGTCCCCCTTAATTTCAATACACTTTTCGCATCGCTGTATTAACATTTCAATTCCTTTAAAATAATAGTTTGAATTTTCATGTTCAAAATGTGCCAAAACCGCGGGCTTCACCTCTTCATCCGTGTTAAACTTTTTTCTTACTTTCTCTTTGCAAGTCGGATTTCAATTTTGGAAATAAATAATAATCGCTTGGGGCCTAGTCGGGACTACAGGGTGGATGGTCGAGCTCAGTGAAACCTCATTCTTTGATGGCGGCCTTGGAAACACCCGATGTGTGGACCGGCGCTTTGTCATGAAGCAGCAACACTCCTCGCGACAGTTTCCCTCGACGTTCTTTTTTGATATATACTAATACTCACTAATACTAATATATACTAATACTTTGAACTGGGTATGTCGATGAAAGTCAAAATATTCAATGTCAAGTTTGATATCTTTGATTAGTCCAATGCGGGTGGGCCGAAAACTTTTTGACCTTACTACTTTACCTTACTTACGTACAACCCTTTTTCCGGTTGAAAAGTAGCCTATGTCTTTCCTCAGGCTCTAAACAATCTATGTACCAAATATTCATTGCAATCGGTGCAGTAGTTTTGGCGTGAAAGCGAGCCTGTCTGACAGAGATACTTTCGCATTTATAATATTAAGTATGGACTAGCTGTTGCCCGCGACTTCGTCCGCGTGGTTAGTAATAGGTTATAAGTAAGGGTCTTTTATAATCGGATTACTTTTAGAGTTCACGTAACTTCCGTCCGTATTTGTAACATTTACATTACAGCTCGGCTCCTATTAATTATGGTGGAATGATAGATATTGTATCCTTTAGCCTTCATCAATTAATACACTCTTATGATTTTTTTGTGAGATTAGCGCGTTCAAACAAATTAACTCATCAGCTTTACAATAGTAGTATAGGTATATTATATCAATCTAGTTTTCCCTTTGAACTTAGTGCCGCGATGATAATATTGCTGATTGAATAGTATTTTATAAGGCTAATCATGCCCCTTCAGCAAGATCGCAACCATCTTTATATACATCTAATCCCACTGTAGTACCAATCTCATGGCTGCTACCAATTGGTGACTCCTTTTTTTTTATTTTGACTCCCGAATTAATGTTACCCTCATGTAATACTGCTACCTGCTCTCCTGGTAACCCCCTCATGACTGCTGCCGACACTACTGATACCGACCTCATGCATGTACAGTAAGTACCTGCTACCCAGCTACAGACCTTATGAAATACTGTTAACTACTCTCCTGGTACCACCCTCATGTACATTACCTGCTTTTTTGGTACCGCCATTGTGTACTACTGCTATGCTCTCCTGGAACCACCCTCGTGTATTACTACTATCTGCTACCTGGCCTTCTGGTTTATTACTCTCATGTTCACTCATACCAGCTCAACTTTGCGCAAAATTCGCCTACTACTACTACTACTACTATTACTGCCTGGAAGTCGATGATAAAAAAGCAGAAAAAATACCAGAATTAGTTACTTATGCCAATCGACTTGCGACTGACTTAAATTAGTACATTACTGCTAAACAGTGAACAAGATTGCATTTAACTATTTCTGTGTAGGTCACTGTCGATAATTTACTCGAATTAAATCGTACTGTAGCTTTACGAATGAAGATTCTATTCATGTTTTGGTAATATACATTTTCGCGTTTAACTTCAATCTAGGATAAACATATTTTTTATTATTGTTATTACATTGTAGAAGAAAAAAAAACAGCCGTCTTTTGGTATTTTATTTATTTTATTTTATTAGGTTTGGAAAACATACAGTTTTAACAGCTTACAAAAACAACAAATTAGGGAACTATTAACCAATTACATGTTTTCGCATTTAAGTATCTATAAAGAGCATGCTTGAAAGAGAAAAGGATATAAACTATAAACTTATTTAGTATTTTAGTACATAAAAAACAATAAACATTTACACTATGATATTACTAGCGCAAGATACAACAGTTGTCGAACCAATGTTTTGTTAGAAATCGATTAAATACATGAGGCTTAGTAACGAATAAGTCCAGTTCAGAAAAGTTGATGAGCTTATTATAAGACTTTGCGCATCTTACAAAGAACGAATTCTGTCTGTAGTTCGTGTAGCAACGGGGTACGCTAAGAAGCAGGAAGGGTGTTCTAGCAGATCTAGTAGGAGCGCGTAAGTTAATCTTGGAGATAAGTTGCGGGGCGTCGATATAAGATTGTGCTAATTTGACGAGGAGAGAGATGTCTGATATTTTTCTTCTCTCCTCAAGAGGTAGTAAATGGTATCTTTTGCATCTCAACTCATAATTAGGGTCATAGGTTTTGCACTTGTGCTGCAAGTATCGCGTAAAGTTTCGTTGAACAGATTCCAGTCTAGAGGTATAGATGTCATACATTGGATTCCAAACCTGCGAACTGTACTCAAGTGAGCTACGAACAAAGGAGCAATATAATATTTTAATTATTTTGGGATCTTTAAACTGAGAACAAGACCTTTTTAAGAACCCCATGGCCTTGTTAGCTTTATTTACTATCTGATCTATGTGCTTCTCATAGGTCAGTTTGGAATCATGTATAACACCTAAATCTCGTATATAGTCTACTCTTTTCAGCTGGTCATTCTTTAAAGAATATATGTGGGTCGTGATGTTGGCTTTGCGAGTAAATGAGATTGTGTAACATTTAGACACGTTGAGTTCCAAATTGTTTATCTTACAATAATTTTCTAGTCTCTTAAGATCCTGTTGTAAATAGTAACAGTCTCCGACATTATCTATGCGTTTAAAAATCTTCATGTCGTCTGCGTAAAGCAGGAATAATGAATTCTGAAAGCAAGCGTGGATGTCATTTATAAAGATGTTAAACAACAAGGGACCGAGAAGCGATCCTTGGGGTACTCCTGAGGGGACACAATACCGCTTCGACACAACGCCATTGACCACAACAGCCTGGGAACGATTTTTTATATAAGATGTTATCCAACGATATAAATTACCATGAATACCTGCGCAGAGAATTTTTTGTAAAAGAATATTATGGTCAATACGGTCAAAGCATTTACTGTAGTCTGTGAAAACACAATCCACCTGTCCTCCATCGTCCATACTTGCTGTAGTGAAGTCGATAAAGGACAGCAGGTTGGTAGTAGTCGAACGGTTTTTAAGAAAGCCGTGCTGTTGCGGAATAAATGTTGCAGAAAAAGTGCTGTAAACTTGCGTGTAAATGATGCGTTCAAGTATTTTACCAAAGAGGCACAGTTTGGATATAGGTCTGTAGTTTTTGATGTCACTCTTAATTCCATTCTTGTATACAGGTGTTACATACGCAAACTTCCATATACTGGGGACAGTTCCTTCCGTAACAGAGCGCGTGAAAATAATCGTCAGAGGCTTAACTAGTGCTTTGGCGCACTTGACGATAAATAGTGGCGGTACGTTGTCGGGACCGGCGCCTTTTGTGAGATCTAAAGATTCTAAGTGCCTAAGCAGGTGGTTTGGATCTATTGTGATTTTGCCTATGTTTAGTGCAGAGTCAGTATATGCATTGACTGGATACGGGGTAGAAAAATTTCGGTCTGAAGCGGAAAGGAAGTTGGACTGGAAGTAGGACGCAAAAGCGTCACCAACTTCATCATTTGTGTTACAACAACGACCCTCAAAAGACATATTGGAGGGGATAGTGTTAGCGCCCTTTTTGTTGGATTTTATGAAGGACCAAAACATTTTTGGATTTTTTATAATGGAGGCTTCAGTTCTGGTTATGTACGACATATAGCAATCTTCCTCAATTGCTTTAGCTCTGGCGCGAAGTAGTATATAAGAATTGTAGTCTGATGTGTTGCCATAAATGCGGTATTTACGAAGGTATTTGTATTTTTCCTTAAGTATTTTTTTCAAACTTGAGTTATACCATGGTGGGTAGCTTGAAGGATAAATAGTTTTGTGAGGTATATACTTAGTAATTAAACTCTGAAGGTATTTATAAAATAAATCAACTGCATCGTCTAGAGAGTTGCCAAGCAAGTTGTCTTCCCATGAGTGCTCGTCCAGTAAGGTATTAATACGGTCGTAGTCCCCAGATTCATAATACCATTTCAATCGGGGATAAGGTTTTAATGGTAACTCAAAGTGGTGTCTCAGTACGATATCAAGAGATTTATGATGGTCATCTTCCGGAACAAAAGGGCTGGGACAGGCACTAATACTTAAATTAACATTTGATAAAACTAAGTCCAAAATTCTTCCCTTGGATTTGTTACAACAATTATTGTACTGAATTAAGTTGCACTCAGAAAGAATGTCAAAAAAGTATGTTTGGGATTCACCCGTTATACCTGAGGGTTGTAAACAGTTACCAATACTTGACCATTCTACATTGGGCATATTAAAATCCCCTAGTACTATGAAGGTGTCATCGGGGTTAGAGTTAACAATAAGTGAGAGACTATCAGAAAAGGATCGCAGTTGTGTCTCGTAGGTGTTCCCCAAATTTTGCTTGCAAAGGTAAATAACACAAATGTTTATCTTATGTACAGTGCGGTTCTTCTTTTTTAAACTAATTGTAACCCAGAGATCTTCGGCTGGTGACGACCAGTCGGAACGAACTTCAGCCGATAGTTCTCGTCGCACGGCCACCATCACACCACCTCCTAAGGTTTGTTTAGTTTTACTGTAATCTCTGTCCCTACGCCAAACTAAGTACTCACTACCAATCAGTTCAGAGTCGCTTATACTGTCCAATAACCAAGTTTCTGTTATCGCGATGATGTCATAAGAATTTAAGAATACATTACGTTTGAATATATTTGTCTTTGTTCGCAAACCCCGCGTATTTTGATAATATAATTCAAATGAGGCCATTTTTATAGACGAAAAAATTTAAAAGATTAAAAGCTAATAAAAGGATTGTAAGCCTACGCGCAATTATGTATAGATTGATAGAAATCGCCCCGAGAGAGGAGCAGTGAGTAATTATGCTAGAATGACGTTCTAAATAACGATATAACTTAAATATAACACCACAACCAATAATTAACGTAAGCATTAGAAAAAGTATGCGCAAGTAAGGTAGAATTAAATAAGTTGCTACACGAACCGAACAATAACTTTTAAAAACGACGGTAAATAGTAAAATACATTCGCCAGATAAGCGGCTCGAGTTTGCGGTGACGCGGGCGCAAGCAACAATGGCACCTATGTCGCGGTACAATACGCGCGAGTGAGTGGTAAATTGCGTGCGCTGCAGTAGATGACTACGGTCAAATGGTTGTTCGACTAATCTGTTGTGAATCACTCGAAACGTTAAGTAAAGGTGAATATTAAAAGTTATAAAGAGGTTAAACATGGTTCTCAAACTGTGCACAAGTGTTCTAAATAGATGTGAGATGACTACAGTTGATGATTTGCAATTTTTAAAAGGTCTTCCTCGCATTTTATAAAAAATGTAGACGCAGTGTCCGACCTTTTTGCCATGATCTTGCAGTGTTTTACCCAAATATATTTAAAATTATTTTCTTTCGCAAGGGCTTTTGCCTTGTTTAGAAGTGACTTATTGCTGGGAGTTAAATGGTCATTGACGTAGAAGTTGGCAGCCGAAGAAAATCCTAGATTGGATATGTTCAGCAATTTACTATTGCGCGCAGAAGCCACGAATTCCTCCTTGGTATAGCGACTGTTAAAAGCAACTACGATCGGCTTATCTACGTTGGAGATGCGAGTTGGTATACGTGCAATATAATTTATGTCCTCCCTTCGTATAGAGATGTTGCAAAGGTTTCCGATCTTCTGTGCTATATCATACAAATTTTCATCTTTTTTCTGCGGTATTCCTTTGATCTCGGCATTATTAGCTCTTGCCCATTGGTCTCTGTCACGCGATTCTCGGTTTAACCTGTCAATTCCCTCTTGGAGTATTGGTATTTGACCCGCCATTTTCTCCATCGTGATTACCTTTGACTCGAGAGACTTTACTTTTTCGGAGAAACCGTTTATTGAGTCGTGGGCCATCTCAATGGAGTCCTTGAGCCCGGAGAGCTCCAGTTTGATGGATTTCACGTCTGCAACCAACGCAGCCAATGGAGCCAGGTCAAGGGCAATCTTGTTGAGCTGTTCCTGCATTTTGTCGAGCTGGCTAGGCTGGGGAGATACAGGCAGAGAAGGGGATGTTGACTTACATTTTGGGCAGCGCCAAGCGTTCTTCCTACTATCACCGAGTCTTCGGTAACCAACTTCAGTGACTCCAGCGCATTGATAGTCATAGTGTTGATTGCAGCCACTACAGAGCGGGCCGTCGGTGTGCTCGGAACCACAACTAGCGCAAGTGAACATGATCGAAAAGTTTTAAATTGCAACTGGAATTATCTCTTTAAACAAACAAGCGTGCGCTTGAGGCAAGGGCCTGACAGTTACAGTATATAAATCTTGTTACTATGTATACCTGGTAAAATGAGCTACAAACCGTAATTTATTTTTCCTATAAAAAATTGATCTTTCGATTACGATATTATTCGGTGGCGGTGGCGATTTAACCGGATGAATTAAATAACTCCAATATTTAATTATTAATTTTAGTTCAATCAGTCAAAAATCTATGAAGATTTACACAAACTTATCTATTTTATCCCCTTAGAGGTGGATTTCACCAAAATCATTTTTTAATCGATGCCTACGTTATAGTAGCTATATTCATGCAAAGTCTCAGCCCGATCGGTTAAAAATTAACAAAGTTTCATACAAACTTTCATCCCCTATTTAATCCTCTTAGGGGTGGATTTCATCAAAATCATTCTTAACGGATGCCTATAACATAGCATTTACCTGCATGCCAAATTTGAGTCCGATCCGTTCCGTGGTTTCGGCTGTGCGTTGTTGCATCACTATGTCAGTCAGTCATCTTTGAGTTTTATATTGTAAAATTGAGTCCGATCCGTTCCGTGGTTTCGGCTCTGCGTTGTTGCATCACTATGTCAGTCAGTCACCTTTGAGTTTTATATTGTAAAAATGGATTTTATCAAAATCCTTTCTTAACGGATGCCTATAACATAGCATTTACCTGCATGCCAAATTTGAGTCCGATCCGTCCCGTGGTTTCGGCTGTGCGTTGTTGCATCACTATGTCAGTCAGTCACCTTTGAGTTTTATATTGTATAAAAAAAAAATAACGTACACATATCTAATACTCTATACTAATATATAAAGCTGAAGAGTTTGTTTGATTTTTTGTTTGAACGCGCTAATCTCAGGAACTACTGGTTCAAATTGAAAAAATATTTTTGTGTTGCATAGACCATTAATCCAGAAAGGTTTAAGGCTACATACCATCACGCTGCGACTAATAGGAGCGAAGTTACAATGGAAAATGTGGAAAAAACAGGGAAAATTATTCATCTTCGAAAGCTTCCGTTCAAAAATTCCTGACTTATATCTTCTTACCACGCGGACGAAGTCGCGGGCAATAGCTAGTAATTAATAATACTGAAAAGGGTGTTGAAGTCAATCGTCGCTTTCATAAAAGCAATCGCAACTTTCTATCGATACTAAAACAATATGAGGTCAAAGGTCACATTTTATTGGGTCCATGTGTTCACGTGGGCAGAGCAATAAAACTTTGTGTAGAAATCACCGCAAAGCGTCAAATCTTTTATGACATTTTCAATTTCAAAAATCACCTTCTCTTTAAATTTCAACATTCCAACGCAGGGGGGTCTGGAATCATGTCCAGAACCCCTGGTTCACGGGATCGGTATGACGTCCCATCCACCTTTATAAGACGACTAAAAAATCACCGTGTATTATTTTTGGTTTGTTTACTTTTCTTTGCTATGCTGATGCATTAATATTATGTTGTACTCGTATAATTTTGTTTATTTTTTGAACCATGATGAAAGAGACTGGCCTCCACGACACAGGGAATCCTAGTGTGGAGACCAGTGATTGTATCTGATGTAACCACATGTATTTTTCTGAACAATAAAGATTATCATTATTATAATAATTAGGTATATAACCTAGACACAAAGTATACTTACCAAAATACCTACCAACGTGACGTCGACTGCTCGTATCGTAGATAAATAGGTGAGTAATTACTCACGTATTCATCTTGAACATTGAGGAGGCAGCAGGACTGCAAGACATCTTCAAGAGATTAACGATTGTTTCTTTGGAAGTATTCAGAAAGTGGAGAGAAAGGTATGAGTAGGTGCGTGGAAGGAAAGTAAATATTTTTTACATATTTTTTTATTCAATCTTACACATACACCAGGGTATGTAAATACTGCCAGTGAGGAACGCGACTCGACTTTAGGCGGGCCACGATGAGGGTTTCCGTATTCGAAATAAAGAAAATCAACACCCCAGAAAGATAAGAGTTCACCTTTCTATTTTTACAATCCTAATACAAGTAATTCAGCAGCAGTTAATAATACAAGACATTAATTACTATGATTATACAAGTATATACAGTAGGTACATCAAACATGACATGCTTGCGGACAAGTCATGGACGATGGATGAGAATAGATAAGTAATGTACAAACATAACGCAGACAAGCTTAGTGGATAGCGGGGAGTATTGGTATGTACCGATTTTGACGTGTATGACCACTGGCAAAGGTGTTCGTATGACAGCCAGGACTGCCGGCTAAAGGTGCTCTCAGACGCGCGGGGTACTCTGATAGCTACCCAATTAGGAGCATTTATTCTTAATCAGTCTATGAGAATTTGAAACTCCGCACATAGCATCCAAGTAAGCTTAAATGTGAACCTCACAGATTAACAAATCAACAATTACAATTACAAAAACTAGAGCACAATTAAAATTTCGTAACATTTTATCAAACTCTTTTTTTTTTATTTTAAAATCAAACAATAATAATAATCAACAATATTATTAATCTAACAAAGCTCAGTTCAGTGAAATGAGTGTTTAATCATTACCTACGTATTCTCCATTTTATAAATTAAAGCCAGAATGGTAATAGAAACTTGAGTCTTGGTCATGAGTCAACTTGCAGTTTGTAGGAAATTAAGAAATAACAGTTTTTTTTTAACTTGCAGAATGACAGTTCTTTCATTTAATTCAATGGACATTGGATTCCCAAGAAATGTTGCGAGCATATGACTGCTCGTGACGACTGTCAGTGATGTCCGTATGACAGCCGGGACCGACGGCTTTACGTGCCCTCCGAAGCACGGGAGGAAACTCAATGTTCTTTCATCTGAATCGATGGACACTGGTTTTCCAAGAAATGTTGCGAGCATATGACTGCTCGTGACAACTATCAAAGGTGTTCGTATGACAGCCGGGACCCACGGCTTAACGTGCCCTCCGAAGCACGATGGTCCCTTTGTACTCATAATTGATTATCGATTGACCTTATTGGCAAATAAACATTTGTTACAATTATACACGTAGTATTATTGGATTAAGTTTTTTTAGCTTAATTTCGATAATCTCGTGTATAGTGTCTTAGCAGACGTTTCCACCGTAGATAGACACACAGGATTATCTAGGTTTGCCACTAGGCCGTGGTGATCGTATCTCTTAATCAGTTTTCATACAAATTACCAAATTCGATTGCAACTGATATGAGAATTGATCAAATTTTAGTGTTGCGAGCATACAACTGCCCGTGACGACTGTCAGTGATGTCCGTATGACAGCCGGGACCGACGGCTTTACGTGCCCTCCGAAGCACGGGAGGAAACTCAATGTTCTTTCATCTGAATCGATGGACACTGGTTTCCCGGGAAAAGTTGCGAGCATATGACTGCTCGTGACAACTATCAAAGGTGTTCCGTATGACAGCCGGGACCGACGGCTTTACGTGCCCTCCGAAGCACGGGAGGAAACTCAATGTTCTTTCATCTGAATCGATGGACACTGGTTTCCCGGGAAAAGTTGCGAGCATATGACTGCGCGTGACGACTCTCAAAGATGTTCCGTATGACAGCCGGGACCGACGGCTTTACGTGCCCTCCGAAGCACGGTTTGTCAATAAGTAGTTGTAGACACATATCCGAAGATAATACTAGAAGTAAATGTAGTACGATAAACAATCTGGCTAAATCTTTATTATAGCTACAACTGAAGGCTAAATTTTGCTTTTGAATTGTTTTGGTAGTCCATGGAAGGCTTACGGGGACGTAGCCGCGGACTTGGATGAGAGTAAAAAAGACAACATCCAATGTCAAGCGATGGCTAGATTACTTTAAGAATTTTACGCATCATGTGACATTTTGTTGCAATGTTGAACTCTCTACTGAGTGTAAATAAAAAAAAATAGTTGTCAATTTTTTATGATATTTTTTTAGATTGTTATGTACCTAGTAGTAATAATTATAATCTATAACTATGTCAATACTACATGTAATATGTATATGTATACAAATAATTAAGTGGGGTTACTTAATTTTAATATGAGCCAAGTTTAAGACAATTCTTCCCCGAAATTTACAACTTATGGGCAGAGCCCCTTAATATGGCTTCACACATCCAGTAGAGGCAATTTTAGTTTAGAGATCATTTTCGAGGCTATTCCATATATTTTTTTGGTATTTTTTTTACTTTGATTGATGGCAATCAAGCAGCCATTTTGTTTTGCCCAGAAACATTCTTATTCAGCTTATTTTACACATCTGTTTCCAAAAATAGATTTATCGGATTTTGTGTAAAAGTTAGCGCCTGTTTCACAATCGCTGATTTTATGTATGAAGAATTCTGGCAAGTAATTTAACGGGTACTCATAATTATGGCAGTACTGAAACAGGTCCTTAGAAATATTAATGTCCCTTCTTTATAAATATCATACCGGTCGATATACACGGTGATTTTTTAGTCGTCTTACAAAAGTAGCCCAGTTCATGTATCCGACATAAAATACCCCTAGGCGCGATTTTTTTTTTTTTTTATCTTCAACTAAGATAATAGGTACGAAGAAAAATGAAACATGAGAAATCTGAAACATCGTGTTAAAAATGATAAAAACTAAGTTAAGTGTCATCGGTAAAGGTCTTCCCCAAAGACAATATGTAGTAACATGTAGTTTAGTTACATCAGAATCCATACTAATCCATACTTTAATATTATAAATGCGAAAGTATCTCTGTCTGTCTGTCTGTCTCGCTTTCACGCCAAAACTACTGAACCGATTGCAATGAAATTTGGTACATAGATTGTCTAGAGCCTGAGGAAGGACATAGGCTACTTTTCAACTGGAAAAAGGGTTGTACCTAAGTAAGGTAAAGTAGTAAGGTCGAAAAGTTTCCGGCCTACCCGCATTGGATTAATCAAAGATATCAAACTTGACATTGAATATCTTGACTTTTATCGACATACCAACACTTAAAAGTATTCGTATATTTCAGTTATATACAAAGTTATAATCTTTTAAAGTTAGAAAGCCGACAGAAAATTCGAAATATATAAGATTGAGTATCGAGCCGTGATTAAATTTTTGACTAAAGAGGGGAAGACGCCGACCGAAATCAAACAACGTTTGGATGCTGTATACGGACAATCCTCCCCTTCATATTCCACCATAAAAGAATGGGCAAAACAGTTCCGTTTAGGAAGATAATCAATTGAAGATGAAGCCCGCCCAGGACGTCCGTCCGAGGCCATTACTGATGACAACATTCAATTTGTCAAAGAGACAGTACTCAATTGTACCAGGAGATGAAACTATGATTCTTTATCATGATCCTTTGTCTTAAAAAGGAATCGATGGAGTAGCGTCGCCCGGCTCACCGCGGCCCAAGAAAGCCAAGGTGTCGCAGTCACAAAAAAAGATCATGGCCACAATATTTTGGGATTCCGAAGGAATTTTACTGGCGGATTTTAAAGAACGCAACACAACCGTAACGGGCGAGGACTACGCTTCCTTACTACATCAATTGCGAGATGCTATTAAAAAATAACGTCGAGAATTTTACGCATCATGTGACATTTTGTTGCAATGTTGAACTCTCTACTGAGTGTAAATAAAAAAAAAATAGTTGTCAATTTTTTATGATATTTTTTTAGATTGTTATGTACCTAGTAGTAATAATTATAATCTATAACTATGTCAATACTACATGTAATATGTATATGTATACAAATAATTAAGTGGGGTTACTTAATTTTAATATGAGCCAAGTTTAAGACAATTCTTCCCCGAAATTTACAACTTATGGGCAGAGCCCCTTAATATGGCTTCACACATCCAGTAGAGGCAATTTTAGTTTAGAGATCATTTTCGAGGCTATTCCATATATTTTTTTGGTATTTTTTTTACTTTGATTGATGGCAATCAAGCAGCCATTTTGTTTTGCCCAGAAACATTCTTATTCAGCTTATTTTACACATCTGTTTCCAAAAAATAGATTTATCGGATTTTGTGTAAAAGTTAGCGCCTGTTTCACAATCGCTGATTTTATGTATGAAGAATTCTGGCAAGTAATTTAACGGGTACTCATAATTATGGCAGTACTGAAACAGGTCCTTAGAAATATTAATGTCCCTTCTTTATAAATATCATACCGGTCGATATACACGGTGATTTTTTAGTCGTCTTACAAAAGTAGCCCAGTTCATGTATCCGACATAAAATACCCCTAGGCGCGATTTTTTTTTTTTTTTATCTTCAACTAAGATAATAGGTACGAAGAAAAATGAAACATGAGAAATCTGAAACATCGTGTTAAAAATGATAAAAACTAAGTTAAGTGTCATCGGTAAAGGTCTTCCCCAAAGACAATATGTAGTAACATGTAGTTTAGTTACATCAGAATCCATACTAATCCATACTTTAATATTATAAATGCGAAAGTATCTCTGTCTGTCTGTCTGTCTCGCTTTCACGCCAAAACTACTGAACCGATTGCAATGAAATTTGGTACATAGATTGTCTAGAGCCTGAGGAAGGACATAGGCTACTTTTCAACTGGAAAAAGGGTTGTACCTAAGTAAGGTAAAGTAGTAAGGTCGAAAAGTTTCCGGCCTACCCGCATTGGATTAATCAAAGATATCAAACTTGACATTGAATATCTTGACTTTTATCGACATACCAACACTTAAAAGTATTCGTATATTTCAGTTATATACAAAGTTATAATCTTTTAAAGTTAGAAAGCCGACAGAAAATTCGAAATATATAAGATTGAGTATCGAGCCGTGATTAAATTTTTGACTAAAGAGGGGAAGACGCCGACCGAAATCAAACAACGTTTGGATGCTGTATACGGACAATCCTCCCCTTCATATTCCACCATAAAAGAATGGGCAAAACAGTTCCGTTTAGGAAGATAATCAATTGAAGATGAAGCCCGCCCAGGACGTCCGTCCGAGGCCATTACTGATGACAACATTCAATTTGTCAAAGAGACAGTACTCAATTGTACCAGGAGATGAAACTATGATTCTTTATCATGATCCTTTGTCTTAAAAAGGAATCGATGGAGTAGCGTCGCCCGGCTCACCGCGGCCCAAGAAAGCCAAGGTGTCGCAGTCACAAAAAAAGATCATGGCCACAATATTTTGGGATTCCGAAGGAATTTTACTGGCGGATTTTAAAGAACGCAACACAACCGTAACGGGCGAGGACTACGCTTCCTTACTACATCAATTGCGAGATGCTATTAAAAAATAACGTCGAGGGAAACTGTCGCGAGGAGTGTTGCTGCTTCATGACGAAGCGCCGGTCCACACATCGGGTGTTTCCAAGGCTGCCATCAAAGAATGAGGTTTCACTGACCTCGACCATCCACCCTATGGCCCCGACTTGGCCCCAAGCGATTATTATTTATTTTCAAAATTGAAATCCGACTTGCGAGGAAAAAGTTAGAAAAAAGTTTCACACGGATGAAGAGTGAAGCGCGCGGTTTTGGCACACTTTGAAGATAAAACTTCAGACTATTTTTTTAAAGGAATCGAAATGTTAATTAAGCGATGCAAAAAGTGCATTGAAATTAAGGAGGACTATATTGAAAAATAATAAAAGTTGTTTGAGATTTGTCCTTCATTTTATAGTTCAGGCCGGAAACTTTTGGACCCTACTACGTAAAAGGGCGTAATGGTTCGATATGTAGCGGGCGTTTAAGCGAGTAATAAAAAAAAAATTGTAACCATAGCAACTGTCAGAATGCCGTCGTTAGTGTCATTACATTTCGAAATTACAACTGAAATAATTTGTGAAGTAGATAATTATCTACATAAATAATTTTGATCAAAACATTATATGAATGACAAAACATAAAAAATAAATAATGAGTCGACTTAATATATTCGGAAAATTCAGATTATGGATTAATTACGTTAAATTCCAATGGTACTGACAAACAAACCGCTGTCGCCACCTTTACCGTTGGCTTTTCGCAAAAATATAGTTCAAATGTCATTTAGTTTCGCATAGTGATTTATTTGTCTTAATTAATTCGGTTGATGTAGATATACGAACTCTTTTGTAATTGCAGCGTGCCGTCGCTTTGATAACTGTAGGAGCATTTGAAGTTGTATAGACAGGTCTGCTGGAGGTCATGAGAACATGTCTGTATTCATTGATTAAAACTAGATGTAGACTAGGTATTCGTCAACTTCATTCATAAATAGAAATATATCTTCCCATAAACGATTGATATCACAAATTGATAGAATGTTTTCTTCTTGCTCTTTTGGGTTTTAGTAATTTTTCGTTACTAAATTGAAAGCGGTATCGTGGATACCGAGGTACGGTTATGTGACGAAACTTTGGAGAGGACTATATTATAAGATTTCGGACCCAACCGGAGTCCTTAACCTTGATCTTTTACCTCTCATCATACAATGACACATTTAAAACTAATTCTTTATTACTTTTTTTTTTTTTTAACCAAATTGCATCTCGTAATTTTATTTTCAAAAGTAATTATCTCTGCAACTACTCACTAACCAATCATACGAATGTATGTATATCAGAAGCATATTATAAACCTTTTATAGGCTGGATAATAATAACATCATAATACAGAATGAGTTGTCAGAACGGTATTGATTTAACGACCGTCAAAGGTCTAAGTATCTAATGCACAGCGGTCTTGGTACTTCATTAGATGGTCTACCGCGGCGACCGCCCGAAGGCTTGTCCGAGATACCTAGGCAAACCACATGCTTCACACATGAAGAATTCCCAGACTGCCGATAAGTTATATTATCTAACGTTTAAATCAACCCCCAAATAGTCAACCGCATCGAGACGGTACAATCTTAAATTTCTCTCTGCTATATACGCCTCCAAGAATTCAGCATGAGACTTAAGGCGATTTACAATTAATCCTGATTGAGTATTCCGTTTTAGGTCATCTGATTGTCGGTATAATGTACGTAATTTATACGTTAAGATAAAAGTTCCCCAACAGCCGCAGTTATGCGGCCTCCAAAGTGTGGAATAATCTACCGCCGCCTATAACAGCTGTCACCACGATTGATACATTTAGAAATAGACTGCGACTGTATCTAATAGACGCCCAACGTAATTTGGGTATGGCAAATGTCAATGTATCATTGATTTAATTAAAACTGATGATGTGTGATGAAACGTGGATGGCTCGATATACCTCCAGTGAAACCCGTTTCTTTGTCTTCCGATCTTGTTTGTTGATCTTTTATTTATTTTTATGTATGTATTGTAATTAGTGTGGTTCACTTTTAGTAGTTTTTATTTTATGTCTATTATTATTATTTTTCTTTGTTAATCAATTCTATATTTATTTATTATATATGGCACTGGGTGACATCCGTGACTCAACACCAAAGCTCAGTTGAAAATCAACGTCAGGCACTAGTTGCCTGGCATTAATGTTGAACTGAGGCCTTTTTTTGGTGCAGCTGCAGGGCACACTTTTTTTGGTAAATGTTATGCTTAATTTTTATGCTGTACCAATAAAAAACTTTTTCTTTCTTTCTTTCTAACTAGGCACAACAACTGATTGCTCAACGATCCCAGAAAGTCTACTTCGGGGTTAAGGTAAAACATGTACAGTTAGTTCAAAGACAACCCATACACTTTTTGTTTTTGAGAAATACTTCAACTTCCGCTGAGTCATCACTCTAATGATGTATCATTACGTAATAATCCGGACACGTAGTATTAATAAATTAATTTAAATTTAGAAATATGCAAATAACAGTACTAGGACTGTCACTGTGTTGGTTCCAAATACTCCCTACAAAGAGGTCATCTTAATCATATTAATATCGTGTTCGAAAGATATTAACCTCCACTTCCCATAGGGAATGATGATAATTTTCTTCCCAATTTCCGTGCAAGGCCATTTTAACCCAACTTACGGCGTCGGTGCGGCCAAGACCTGCAGCTCAGCCACTGAAGCCTTAAGCATAGGCTACTTGATGTTGCGAGCATATGACTGCCCGTGACGACTGTCAGTGATGTCCGTATGACAGCCGGGACCGACGGCTTTACGTGCCCTCCGAAGCACGGGAGAAAACTCAATGTTCTTTCATCTGAATCGATCGACACTGGTTTCCCGGGAAAGTTGCGAGCATATGACTGCTCGTGACAACTATCAAAGGTGTTCGTATGACAGCCGGGACCGACGGCTTAACGTGCCCTCCGAAGCACGGGAGGAAAATCAATTTTCTTTCATTTAATTCAATGGACATTGGATTCCCAAGAAATGTTGCGAGCATATGACTGCTCGTGACGACTGTCAGTGATGTCCGTATGACAGCCGGGACCGACGGCTTTACGTGCCCTCCGAAGCACGGGAGGAAACTCAATGTTCTTTCATCTGAATCGATGGACACTGGTTTTCCAAGAAATGTTGCGAGCATATGACTGCTCGTGACAACTATCAAAGGTGTTCGTATGACAGCCGGGACCCACGGCTTAACGTGCCCTCCGAAGCACGATGGTCCCTTTGTACTCATAATTGATTATCGATTGACCTTATTGGCAAATAAACATTTGCTACAATTATACACGTAGTATTATTGGATTAAGTTTTTTTAGCTTAATTTCGATAATCTCGTGTATAGTGTCTTAGCAGACGTTTCCACCGTAGATAGACACACAGGATTATCTAGGTTTGCCACTAGGCCGTGGTGATCGTATCTCTTAATCAGTTTTCATACAAATTACCAAATTCGATTGCAACTGATATGAGAATTGATCAAATTTTAGTGTTGCGAGCATACAACTGCCCGTGACGACTGTCAGTGATGTCCGTATGACAGCCGGGACCGACGGCTTTACGTGCCCTCCGAAGCACGGGAGGAAACTCAATGTTCTTTCATCTGAATCGATGGACACTGGTTTCCCGGGAAAAGTTGCGAGCATATGACTGCTCGTGACAACTATCAAAGGTGTTCCGTATGACAGCCGGGACCGACGGCTTTACGTGCCCTCCGAAGCACGGGAGGAAACTCAATGTTCTTTCATCTGAATCGATGGACACTGGTTTCCCGGGAAAAGTTGCGAGCATATGACTGCGCGTGACGACTCTCAAAGATGTTCCGTATGACAGCCGGGACCGACGGCTTTACGTGCCCTCCGAAGCACGGTTTGTCAATAAGTAGTTGTAGACACATATCCGAAGATAATACTAGAAGTAAATGTAGTACGATAAACAATCTGGCTAAATCTTTATTATAGCTACAACTGAAGGCTAAATTTTGCTTTTGAATTGTTTTGGTAGTCCATGGAAGGCTTACGGGGACGTAGCCGCGGACTTGGATGAGAGTAAAAAAGACAACATCCAATGTCAAGCGATGGCTAGATTACTTTAAGAATTTTACGCATCATGTGACATTTTGTTGCAATGTTGAACTCTCTACTGAGTGTAAATAAAAAAAAAATAGTTGTCAATTTTTTATGATATTTTTTTAGATTGTTATGTACCTAGTAGTAATAATTATAATCTATAACTATGTCAATACTACATGTAATATGTATATGTATACAAATAATTAAGTGGGGTTACTTAATTTTAATATGAGCCAAGTTTAAGACAATTCTTCCCCGAAATTTACAACTTATGGGCAGAGCCCCTTAATATGGCTTCACACATCCAGTAGAGGCAATTTTAGTTTAGAGATCATTTTCGAGGCTATTCCATATATTTTTTTGGTATTTTTTTTACTTTGATTGATGGCAATCAAGCAGCCATTTTGTTTTGCCCAGAAACATTCTTATTCAGCTTATTTTACACATCTGTTTCCAAAAAATAGATTTATCGGATTTTGTGTAAAAGTTAGCGCCTGTTTCACAATCGCTGATTTTATGTATGAAGAATTCTGGCAAGTAATTTAACGGGTACTCATAATTATGGCAGTACTGAAACAGGTCCTTAGAAATATTAATGTCCCTTCTTTATAAATATCATACCGGTCGATATACACGGTGATTTTTTAGTCGTCTTACAAAAGTAGCCCAGTTCATGTATCCGACATAAAATACCCCTAGGCGCGATTTTTTTTTTTTTTTATCTTCAACTAAGATAATAGGTACGAAGAAAAATGAAACATGAGAAATCTGAAACATCGTGTTAAAAATGATAAAAACTAAGTTAAGTGTCATCGGTAAAGGTCTTCCCCAAAGACAATATGTAGTAACATGTAGTTTAGTTACATCAGAATCCATACTAATCCATACTTTAATATTATAAATGCGAAAGTATCTCTGTCTGTCTGTCTGTCTCGCTTTCACGCCAAAACTACTGAACCGATTGCAATGAAATTTGGTACATAGATTGTCTAGAGCCTGAGGAAGGACATAGGCTACTTTTCAACTGGAAAAAGGGTTGTACCTAAGTAAGGTAAAGTAGTAAGGTCGAAAAGTTTCCGGCCTACCCGCATTGGATTAATCAAAGATATCAAACTTGACATTGAATATCTTGACTTTTATCGACATACCAACACTTAAAAGTATTCGTATATTTCAGTTATATACAAAGTTATAATCTTTTAAAGTTAGAAAGCCGACAGAAAATTCGAAATATATAAGATTGAGTATCGAGCCGTGATTAAATTTTTGACTAAAGAGGGGAAGACGCCGACCGAAATCAAACAACGTTTGGATGCTGTATACGGACAATCCTCCCCTTCATATTCCACCATAAAAGAATGGGCAAAACAGTTCCGTTTAGGAAGATAATCAATTGAAGATGAAGCCCGCCCAGGACGTCCGTCCGAGGCCATTACTGATGACAACATTCAATTTGTCAAAGAGACAGTACTCAATTGTACCAGGAGATGAAACTATGATTCTTTATCATGATCCTTTGTCTTAAAAAGGAATCGATGGAGTAGCGTCGCCCGGCTCACCGCGGCCCAAGAAAGCCAAGGTGTCGCAGTCACAAAAAAAGATCATGGCCACAATATTTTGGGATTCCGAAGGAATTTTACTGGCGGATTTTAAAGAACGCAACACAACCGTAACGGGCGAGGACTACGCTTCCTTACTACATCAATTGCGAGATGCTATTAAAAAATAACGTCGAGGGAAACTGTCGCGAGGAGTGTTGCTGCTTCATGACGAAGCGCCGGTCCACACATCGGTGTTTCCAAGGCTGCCATCAAAGAATGAGGTTTCACTGACCTCGACCATCCACCCTATGGCCCCGACTTGGCCCCAAGCGATTATTATTTATTTTCAAAATTGAAATCCGACTTGCGAGGAAAAAGTTAGAAAAAAGTTTCACACGGATGAAGAGTGAAGCGCGCGGTTTTGGCACACTTTGAAGATAAAACTTCAGACTATTTTTTTAAAGGAATCGAAATGTTAATTAAGCGATGCAAAAAGTGCATTGAAATTAAGGAGGACTATATTGAAAAATAATAAAAGTTGTTTGAGATTTGTCCTTCATTTTATAGTTCAGGCCGGAAACTTTTGGACCCTACTACGTAAAAGGGCGTAATGGTTCGATATGTAGCGGGCGTTTAAGCGAGTAATAAAAAAAAATTGTAACCATAGCAACTGTCAGAATGCCGTCGTTAGTGTCATTACATTTCGAAATTACAACTGAAATAATTTGTGAAGTAGATAATTATCTACATAAATAATTTTGATCAAAACATTATATGAATGACAAAACATAAAAAATAAATAATGAGTCGACTTAATATATTCGGAAAATTCAGATTATGGATTAATTACGTTAAATTCCAATGGTACTGACAAACAAACCGCTGTCGCCACCTTTACCGTTGGCTTTTCGCAAAAATATAGTTCAAATGTCATTTAGTTTCGCATAGTGATTTATTTGTCTTAATTAATTCGGTTGATGTAGATATACGAACTCTTTTTGTAATTGCAGCGTGCCGTCGCTTTGATAACTGTAGGAGCATTTGAAGTTGTATAGACAGGTCTGCTGGAGGTCATGAGAACATGTCTGTATTCATTGATTAAAACTAGATGTAGACTAGGTATTCGTCAACTTCATTCATAAATAGAAATATATCTTCCCATAAACGATTGATATCACAAATTGATAGAATGTTTTCTTCTTGCTCTTTTGGGTTTAGTAATTTTTCGTTACTAAATTGAAAGCGGTATCGTGGATACCGAGGTACGGTTATGTGACGAAACTTTGGAGAGGACTATATTATAAGATTTCGGACCCAACCGGAGTCCTTAACCTTGATCTTTTACCTCTCATCATACAATGACACATTTAAAACTAATTCTTTATTACTTTTTTTTTTTTAACCAAATTGCATCTCGTAATTTTATTTTCAAAAGTAATTATCTCTGCAACTACTCACTAACCAATCATACGAATGTATGTATATCAGAAGCATATTATAAACCTTTTATAGGCTGGATAATAATAACATCATAATACAGAATGAGTTGTCAGAACGGTATTGATTTAACGACCGTCAAAGGTCTAAGTATCTAATGCACAGCGGTCTTGGTACTTCATTAGATGGTCTACCGCGGCGACCGCCCGAAGGCTTGTCCGAGATACCTAGGCAAACCACATGCTTCACACATGAAGAATTCCCAGACTGCCGATAAGTTATATTATCTAACGTTTAAATCAACCCCCAAATAGTCAACCGCATCGAGACGGTACAATCTTAAATTTCTCTCTGCTATATACGCCTCCAAGAATTCAGCATGAGACTTAAGGCGATTTACAATTAATCCTGATTGAGTATTCCGTTTTAGGTCATCTGATTGTCGGTATAATGTACGTAATTTATACGTTAAGATAAAAGTTCCCCAACAGCCGCAGTTATGCGGCCTCCAAAGTGTGGAATAATCTACCGCCGCCTATAACAGCTGTCACCACGATTGATACATTTAGAAATAGACTGCGACTGTATCTAATAGACGCCCAACGTAATTTGGGTATGGCAAATGTCAATGTATCATTGATTTAATTAAAACTGATGATGTGTGATGAAACGTGGATGGCTCGATATACCTCCAGTGAAACCCGTTTCTTTGTCTTCCGATCTTGTTTGTTGATCTTTTATTTATTTTTATGTATGTATTGTAATTAGTGTGGTTCACTTTTAGTAGTTTTTATTTTATGTCTATTATTATTATTTTTCTTTGTTAATCAATTCTATATTTATTTATTATATATGGCACTGGGTGACATCCGTGACTCAACACCAAAGCTCAGTTGAAAATCAACGTCAGGCACTAGTTGCCTGGCATTAATGTTGAACTGAGGCCTTTTTTTGGTGCAGCTGCAGGGCACACTTTTTTTGGTAAATGTTATGCTTAATTTTTATGCTGTACCAATAAAAAACTTTTTCTTTCTTTCTTTCTAACTAGGCACAACAACTGATTGCTCAACGATCCCAGAAAGTCTACTTCGGGGTTAAGGTAAAACATGTACAGTTAGTTCAAAGACAACCCATACACTTTTTGTTTTTGAGAAATACTTCAACTTCCGCTGAGTCATCACTCTAATGATGTATCATTACGTAATAATCCGGACACGTAGTATTAATAAATTAATTTAAATTTAGAAATATGCAAATAACAGTACTAGGACTGTCACTGTGTTGGTTCCAAATACTCCCTACAAAGAGGTCATCTTAATCATATTAATATCGTGTTCGAAAGATATTAACCTCCACTTCCCATAGGGAATGATGATAATTTTCTTCCCAATTTCCGTGCAAGGCCATTTTAACCCAACTTACGGCGTCGGTGCGGCCAAGACCTGCAGCTCAGCCACTGAAGCCTTAAGCATAGGCTACTTGATGTTGCGAGCATATGACTGCCCGTGACGACTGTCAGTTATGTCCGTATGACAGCCGGGACCGACGGCTTTACGTGCCCTCCGAAGCACGGGAGAAAACTCAATGTTCTTTCATCTGAATCGATCGACACTGGTTTCCCGGGAAAGTTGCGAGCATATGACTGCTCGTGACAACTATCAAAGGTGTTCGTATGACAGCCGGGACCGACGGCTTAACGTGCCCTCCGAAGCACGGGAGGAAATCAATTTTCTTTCATTTAATTCAATGGACATTGGATTCCCAAGAAATGTTGCGAGCATATGACTGCTCGTGACGACTGTCAGTGATGTCCGTATGACAGCCGGGACCGACGGCTTTACGTGCCCTCCGAAGCACGGGAGGAAACTCAATGTTCTTTCATCTGAATCGATGGACACTGGTTTTCCAAGAAATGTTGCGAGCATATGACTGCTCGTGACAACTATCAAAGGTGTTCGTATGACAGCCGGGACCCACGGCTTAACGTGCCCTCCGAAGCACGATGGTCCCTTTGTACTCATAATTGATTATCGATTGACCTTATTGGCAAATAAACATTTGCTACAATTATACACGTAGTATTATTGGATTAAGTTTTTTTAGCTTAATTTCGATAATCTCGTGTATAGTGTCTTAGCAGACGTTTCCACCGTAGATAGACACACAGGATTATCTAGGTTTGCCACTAGGCCGTGGTGATCGTATCTCTTAATCAGTTTTCATACAAATTACCAAATTCGATTGCAACTGATATGAGAATTGATCAAATTTTAGTGTTGCGAGCATACAACTGCCCGTGACGACTGTCAGTGATGTCCGTATGACAGCCGGGACCGACGGCTTTACGTGCCCTCCGAAGCACGGGAGGAAACTCAATGTTCTTTCATCTGAATCGATGGACACTGGTTTCCCGGGAAAAGTTGCGAGCATATGACTGCTCGTGACAACTATCAAAGGTGTTCCGTATGACAGCCGGGACCGACGGCTTTACGTGCCCTCCGAAGCACGGGAGGAAACTCAATGTTCTTTCATCTGAATCGATGGACACTGGTTTCCCGGGAAAAGTTGCGAGCATATGACTGCGCGTGACGACTCTCAAAGATGTTCCGTATGACAGCCGGGACCGACGGCTTTACGTGCCCTCCGAAGCACGGTTTGTCAATAAGTAGTTGTAGACACATATCCGAAGATAATACTAGAAGTAAATGTAGTACGATAAACAATCTGGCTAAATCTTTATTATAGCTACAACTGAAGGCTAAATTTTGCTTTTGAATTGTTTTGGTAGTCCATGGAAGGCTTACGGGGACGTAGCCGCGGACTTGGATGAGAGTAAAAAAGACAACATCCAATGTCAAGCGATGGCTAGATTACTTTAAGAATTTTACGCATCATGTGACATTTTGTTGCAATGTTGAACTCTCTACTGAGTGTAAATAAAAAAAAAATAGTTGTCAATTTTTTATGATATTTTTTTAGATTGTTATGTACCTAGTAGTAATAATTATAATCTATAACTATGTCAATACTACATGTAATATGTATATGTATACAAATAATTAAGTGGGGTTACTTAATTTTAATATGAGCCAAGTTTAAGACAATTCTTCCCCGAAATTTACAACTTATGGGCAGAGCCCCTTAATATGGCTTCACACATCCAGTAGAGGCAATTTTAGTTTAGAGATCATTTTCGAGGCTATTCCATATATTTTTTTGGTATTTTTTTTACTTTGATTGATGGCAATCAAGCAGCCATTTTGTTTTGCCCAGAAACATTCTTATTCAGCTTATTTTACACATCTGTTTCCAAAAAATAGATTTATCGGATTTTGTGTAAAACTTAGCGCCTGTTTCACAATCGCTGATTTTATGTATGAAGAATTCTGGCAAGTAATTTAACGGGTACTCATAATTATGGCAGTACTGAAACAGGTCCTTAGAAATATTAATGTCCCTTCTTTATAAATATCATACCGGTCGATATACACGGTGATTTTTTAGTCGTCTTACAAAAGTAGCCCAGTTCATGTATCCGACATAAAATACCCCTAGGCGCGATTTTTTTTTTTTTTTATCTTCAACTAAGATAATAGGTACGAAGAAAAATGAAACATGAGAAATCTGAAACATCGTGTTAAAAATGATAAAAACTAAGTTAAGTGTCATCGGTAAAGGTCTTCCCCAAAGACAATATGTAGTAACATGTAGTTTAGTTACATCAGAATCCATACTAATCCATACTTTAATATTATAAATGCGAAAGTATCTCTGTCTGTCTGTCTGTCTCGCTTTCACGCCAAAACTACTGAACCGATTGCAATGAAATTTGGTACATAGATTGTCTAGAGCCTGAGAAAGGACATAGGCTACTTTTCAACTGGAAAAAGGGTTGTACCTAAGTAAGGTAAAGTAGTAAGGTCGAAAAGTTTCCGGCCTACCCGCATTGGATTAATCAAAGATATCAAACTTGACATTGAATATCTTGACTTTTATCGACATACCAACACTTAAAAGTATTCGTATATTTCAGTTATATACAAAGTTATAATCTTTTAAAGTTAGAAAGCCGACAGAAAATTCGAAATATATAAGATTGAGTATCGAGCCGTGATTAAATTTTTGACTAAAGAGGGGAAGACGCCGACCGAAATCAAACAACGTTTGGATGCTGTATACGGACAATCCTCCCCTTCATATTCCACCATAAAAGAATGGGCAAAACAGTTCCGTTTAGGAAGATAATCAATTGAAGATGAAGCCCGCCCAGGACGTCCGTCCGAGGCCATTACTGATGACAACATTCAATTTGTCAAAGAGACAGTACTCAATTGTACCAGGAGATGAAACTATGATTCTTTATCATGATCCTTTGTCTTAAAAAGGAATCGATGGAGTAGCGTCGCCCGGCTCACCGCGGCCCAAGAAAGCCAAGGTGTCGCAGTCACAAAAAAAGATCATGGCCACAATATTTTGGGATTCCGAAGGAATTTTACTGGCGGATTTTAAAGAACGCAACACAACCGTAACGGGCGAGGACTACGCTTCCTTACTACATCAATTGCGAGATGCTATTAAAAAATAACGTCGAGGGAAACTGTCGCGAGGAGTGTTGCTGCTTCATGACGAAGCGCCGGTCCACACATCGGGTGTTTCCAAGGCTGCCATCAAAGAATGAGGTTTCACTGACCTCGACCATCCACCCTATGGCCCCGACTTGGCCCCAAGCGATTATTATTTATTTTCAAAATTGAAATCCGACTTGCGAGGAAAAAGTTAGAAAAAAGTTTCACACGGATGAAGAGTGAAGCGCGCGGTTTTGGCACACTTTGAAGATAAAACTTCAGACTATTTTTTTAAAGGAATCGAAATGTTAATTAAGCGATGCAAAAAGTGCATTGAAATTAAGGAGGACTATATTGAAAAATAATAAAAGTTGTTTGAGATTTGTCCTTCATTTTATAGTTCAGGCCGGAAACTTTTGGACCCTACTACGTAAAAGGGCGTAATGGTTCGATATGTAGCGGGCGTTTAAGCGAGTAATAAAAAAAAATTGTAACCATAGCAACTGTCAGAATGCCGTCGTTAGTGTCATTACATTTCGAAATTACAACTGAAATAATTTGTGAAGTAGATAATTATCTACATAAATAATTTTGATCAAAACATTATATGAATGACAAAACATAAAAAATAAATAATGAGTCGACTTAATATATTCGGAAAATTCAGATTATGGATTAATTACGTTAAATTCCAATGGTACTGACAAACAAACCGCTGTCGCCACCTTTACCGTTGGCTTTTCGCAAAAATATAGTTCAAATGTCATTTAGTTTCGCATAGTGATTTATTTGTCTTAATTAATTCGGTTGATGTAGATATACGAACTCTTTTTGTAATTGCAGCGTGCCGTCGCTTTGATAACTGTAGGAGCATTTGAAGTTGTATAGACAGGTCTGCTGGAGGTCATGAGAACATGTCTGTATTCATTGATTAAAACTAGATGTAGACTAGGTATTCGTCAACTTCATTCATAAATAGAAATATATCTTCCCATAAACGATTGATATCACAAATTGATAGAATGTTTTCTTCTTGCTCTTTTGGGTTTTAGTAATTTTTCGTTACTAAATTGAAAGCGGTATCGTGGATACCGAGGTACGGTTATGTGACGAAACTTTGGAGAGGACTATATTATAAGATTTCGGACCCAACCGGAGTCCTTAACCTTGATCTTTTACCTCTCATCATACAATGACACATTTAAAACTAATTCTTTATTACTTTTTTTTTTTTTTAACCAAATTGCATCTCGTAATTTTATTTTCAAAAGTAATTATCTCTGCAACTACTCACTAACCAATCATACGAATGTATGTATATCAGAAGCATATTATAAACCTTTTATAGGCTGGATAATAATAACATCATAATACAGAATGAGTTGTCAGAACGGTATTGATTTAACGACCGTCAAAGGTCTAAGTATCTAATGCACAGCGGTCTTGGTACTTCATTAGATGGTCTACCGCGGCGACCGCCCGAAGGCTTGTCCGAGATACCTAGGCAAACCACATGCTTCACACATGAAGAATTCCCAGACTGCCGATAAGTTATATTATCTAACGTTTAAATCAACCCCCAAATAGTCAACCGCATCGAGACGGTACAATCTTAAATTTCTCTCTGCTATATACGCCTCCAAGAATTCAGCATGAGACTTAAGGCGATTTACAATTAATCCTGATTGAGTATTCCGTTTTAGGTCATCTGATTGTCGGTATAATGTACGTAATTTATACGTTAAGATAAAAGTTCCCCAACAGCCGCAGTTATGCGGCCTCCAAAGTGTGGAATAATCTACCGCCGCCTATAACAGCTGTCACCACGATTGATACATTTAGAAATAGACTGCGACTGTATCTAATAGACGCCCAACGTAATTTGGGTATGGCAAATGTCAATGTATCATTGATTTAATTAAAACTGATGATGTGTGATGAAACATGGATGGCTCGATATACCTCCAGTGAAACCCGTTTCTTTGTCTTCCGATCTTGTTTGTTGATCTTTTATTTATTTTTATGTATGTATTGTAATTAGTGTGGTTCACTTTTAGTAGTTTTTATTTTATGTCTATTATTATTATTTTTCTTTGTTAATCAATTCTATATTTATTTATTATATATGGCACTGGGTGACATCCGTGACTCAACACCAAAGCTCAGTTGAAAATCAACGTCAGGCACTAGTTGCCTGGCATTAATGTTGAACTGAGGCCTTTTTTTGGTGCAGCTGCAGGGCACACTTTTTTTGGTAAATGTTATGCTTAATTTTTATGCTGTACCAATAAAAAACTTTTTCTTTCTTTCTTTCTAACTAGGCACAACAACTGATTGCTCAACGATCCCAGAAAGTCTACTTCGGGGTTAAGGTAAAACATGTACAGTTAGTTCAAAGACAACCCATACACTTTTTGTTTTTGAGAAATACTTCAACTTCCGCTGAGTCATCACTCTAATGATGTATCATTACGTAATAATCCGGACACGTAGTATTAATAAATTAATTTAAATTTAGAAATATGCAAATAACAGTACTAGGACTGTCACTGTGTTGGTTCCAAATACTCCCTACAAAGAGGTCATCTTAATCATATTAATATCGTGTTCGAAAGATATTAACCTCCACTTCCCATAGGGAATGATGATAATTTTCTTCCCAATTTCCGTGCAAGGCCATTTTAACCCAACTTACGGCGTCGGTGCGGCCAAGACCTGCAGCTCAGCCACTGAAGCCTTAAGCATAGGCTACTTGATGTTGCGAGCATATGACTGCCCGTGACGACTGTCAGTGATGTCCGTATGACAGCCGGGACCGACGGCTTTACGTGCCCTCCGAAGCACGGGAGGAAACTCAATGTTCTTTCATCTGAATCGATGGACACTGGTTTCCCGGGAAAAGTTGCGAGCATATGACTGCTCGTGACAACTATCAAAGGTGTTCCGTATGACAGCCGGGACCGACGGCTTTACGTGCCCTCCGAAGCACGGGAGGAAACTCAATGTTCTTTCATCTGAATCGATGGACACTGGTTTCCCGGGAAAAGTTGCGAGCATATGACTGCGCGTGACGACTCTCAAAGATGTTCCGTATGACAGCCGGGACCGACGGCTTTACGTGCCCTCCGAAGCACGGTTTGTCAATAAGTAGTTGTAGACACATATCCGAAGATAATACTAGAAGTAAATGTAGTACGATAAACAATCTGGCTAAATCTTTATTATAGCTACAACTGAAGGCTAAATTTTGCTTTTGAATTGTTTTGGTAGTCCATGGAAGGCTTACGGGGACGTAGCCGCGGACTTGGATGAGAGTAAAAAAGACAACATCCAATGTCAAGCGATGGCTAGATTACTTTAAGAATTTTACGCATCATGTGACATTTTGTTGCAATGTTGAACTCTCTACTGAGTGTAAATAAAAAAAAAATAGTTGTCAATTTTTTATGATATTTTTTTAGATTGTTATGTACCTAGTAGTAATAATTATAATCTATAACTATGTCAATACTACATGTAATATGTATATGTATACAAATAATTAAGTGGGGTTACTTAATTTTAATATGAGCCAAGTTTAAGACAATTCTTCCCCGAAATTTACAACTTATGGGCAGAGCCCCTTAATATGGCTTCACACATCCAGTAGAGGCAATTTTAGTTTAGAGATCATTTTCGAGGCTATTCCATATATTTTTTTGGTATTTTTTTTACTTTGATTGATGGCAATCAAGCAGCCATTTTGTTTTGCCCAGAAACATTCTTATTCAGCTTATTTTACACATCTGTTTCCAAAAAATAGATTTATCGGATTTTGTGTAAAACTTAGCGCCTGTTTCACAATCGCTGATTTTATGTATGAAGAATTCTGGCAAGTAATTTAACGGGTACTCATAATTATGGCAGTACTGAAACAGGTCCTTAGAAATATTAATGTCCCTTCTTTATAAATATCATACCGGTCGATATACACGGTGATTTTTTAGTCGTCTTACAAAAGTAGCCCAGTTCATGTATCCGACATAAAATACCCCTAGGCGCGATTTTTTTTTTTTTTTATCTTCAACTAAGATAATAGGTACGAAGAAAAATGAAACATGAGAAATCTGAAACATCGTGTTAAAAATGATAAAAACTAAGTTAAGTGTCATCGGTAAAGGTCTTCCCCAAAGACAATATGTAGTAACATGTAGTTTAGTTACATCAGAATCCATACTAATCCATACTTTAATATTATAAATGCGAAAGTATCTCTGTCTGTCTGTCTGTCTCGCTTTCACGCCAAAACTACTGAACCGATTGCAATGAAATTTGGTACATAGATTGTCTAGAGCCTGAGGAAGGACATAGGCTACTTTTCAACTGGAAAAAGGGTTGTACCTAAGTAAGGTAAAGTAGTAAGGTCGAAAAGTTTCCGGCCTACCCGCATTGGATTAATCAAAGATATCAAACTTGACATTGAATATCTTGACTTTTATCGACATACCAACACTTAAAAGTATTCGTATATTTCAGTTATATACAAAGTTATAATCTTTTAAAGTTAGAAAGCCGACAGAAAATTCGAAATATATAAGATTGAGTATCGAGCCGTGATTAAATTTTTGACTAAAGAGGGGAAGACGCCGACCGAAATCAAACAACGTTTGGATGCTGTATACGGACAATCCTCCCCTTCATATTCCACCATAAAAGAATGGGCAAAACAGTTCCGTTTAGGAAGATAATCAATTGAAGATGAAGCCCGCCCAGGACGTCCGTCCGAGGCCATTACTGATGACAACATTCAATTTGTCAAAGAGACAGTACTCAATTGTACCAGGAGATGAAACTATGATTCTTTATCATGATCCTTTGTCTTAAAAAGGAATCGATGGAGTAGCGTCGCCCGGCTCACCGCGGCCCAAGAAAGCCAAGGTGTCGCAGTCACAAAAAAAGATCATGGCCACAATATTTTGGGATTCCGAAGGAATTTTACTGGCGGATTTTAAAGAACGCAACACAACCGTAACGGGCGAGGACTACGCTTCCTTACTACATCAATTGCGAGATGCTATTAAAAAATAACGTCGAGGGAAACTGTCGCGAGGAGTGTTGCTGCTTCATGACGAAGCGCCGGTCCACACATCGGGTGTTTCCAAGGCTGCCATCAAAGAATGAGGTTTCACTGACCTCGACCATCCACCCTATGGCCCCGACTTGGCCCCAAGCGATTATTATTTATTTTCAAAATTGAAATCCGACTTGCGAGGAAAAAGTTAGAAAAAAGTTTCACACGGATGAAGAGTGAAGCGCGCGGTTTTGGCACACTTTGAAGATAAAACTTCAGACTATTTTTTTAAAGGAATCGAAATGTTAATTAAGCGATGCAAAAAGTGCATTGAAATTAAGGAGGACTATATTGAAAAATAATAAAAGTTGTTTGAGATTTGTCCTTCATTTTATAGTTCAGGCCGGAAACTTTTGGACCCTACTACGTAAAAGGGCGTAATGGTTCGATATGTAGCGGGCGTTTAAGCGAGTAATAAAAAAAAATTGTAACCATAGCAACTGTCAGAATGCCGTCGTTAGTGTCATTACATTTCGAAATTACAACTGAAATAATTTGTGAAGTAGATAATTATCTACATAAATAATTTTGATCAAAACATTATATGAATGACAAAACATAAAAAATAAATAATGAGTCGACTTAATATATTCGGAAAATTCAGATTATGGATTAATTACGTTAAATTCCAATGGTACTGACAAACAAACCGCTGTCGCCACCTTTACCGTTGGCTTTTCGCAAAAATATAGTTCAAATGTCATTTAGTTTCGCATAGTGATTTATTTGTCTTAATTAATTCGGTTGATGTAGATATACGAACTCTTTTTGTAATTGCAGCGTGCCGTCGCTTTGATAACTGTAGGAGCATTTGAAGTTGTATAGACAGGTCTGCTGGAGGTCATGAGAACATGTCTGTATTCATTGATTAAAACTAGATGTAGACTAGGTATTCGTCAACTTCATTCATAAATAGAAATATATCTTCCCATAAACGATTGATATCACAAATTGATAGAATGTTTTCTTCTTGCTCTTTTGGGTTTTAGTAATTTTTCGTTACTAAATTGAAAGCGGTATCGTGGATACCGAGGTACGGTTATGTGACGAAACTTTGGAGAGGACTATATTATAAGATTTCGGACCCAACCGGAGTCCTTAACCTTGATCTTTTACCTCTCATCATACAATGACACATTTAAAACTAATTCTTTATTACTTTTTTTTTTTTTAACCAAATTGCATCTCGTAATTTTATTTTCAAAAGTAATTATCTCTGCAACTACTCACTAACCAATCATACGAATGTATGTATATCAGAAGCATATTATAAACCTTTTATAGGCTGGATAATAATAACATCATAATACAGAATGAGTTGTCAGAACGGTATTGATTTAACGACCGTCAAAGGTCTAAGTATCTAATGCACAGCGGTCTTGGTACTTCATTAGATGGTCTACCGCGGCGACCGCCCGAAGGCTTGTCCGAGATACCTAGGCAAACCACATGCTTCACACATGAAGAATTCCCAGACTGCCGATAAGTTATATTATCTAACGTTTAAATCAACCCCCAAATAGTCAACCGCATCGAGACGGTACAATCTTAAATTTCTCTCTGCTATATACGCCTCCAAGAATTCAGCATGAGACTTAAGGCGATTTACAATTAATCCTGATTGAGTATTCCGTTTTAGGTCATCTGATTGTCGGTATAATGTACGTAATTTATACGTTAAGATAAAAGTTCCCCAACAGCCGCAGTTATGCGGCCTCCAAAGTGTGGAATAATCTACCGCCGCCTATAACAGCTGTCACCACGATTGATACATTTAGAAATAGACTGCGACTGTATCTAATAGACGCCCAACGTAATTTGGGTATGGCAAATGTCAATGTATCATTGATTTAATTAAAACTGATGATGTGTGATGAAACGTGGATGGCTCGATATACCTCCAGTGAAACCCGTTTCTTTGTCTTCCGATCTTGTTTGTTGATCTTTTATTTATTTTTATGTATGTATTGTAATTAGTGTGGTTCACTTTTAGTAGTTTTTATTTTATGTCTATTATTATTATTTTTCTTTGTTAATCAATTCTATATTTATTTATTATATATGGCACTGGGTGACATCCGTGACTCAACACCAAAGCTCAGTTGAAAATCAACGTCAGGCACTAGTTGCCTGGCATTAATGTTGAACTGAGGCCTTTTTTTGGTGCAGCTGCAGGGCACACTTTTTTTGGTAAATGTTATGCTTAATTTTTATGCTGTACCAATAAAAAACTTTTTATTTCTTTCTTTCTAACTAGGCACAACAACTGATTGCTCAACGATCCCAGAAAGTCTACTTCGGGGTTAAGGTAAAACATGTACAGTTAGTTCAAAGACAACCCATACACTTTTTGTTTTTGAGAAATACTTCAACTTCCGCTGAGTCATCACTCTAATGATGTATCATTACGTAATAATCCGGACACGTAGTATTAATAAATTAATTTAAATTTAGAAATATGCAAATAACAGTACTAGGACTGTCACTGTGTTGGTTCCAAATACTCCCTACAAAGAGGTCATCTTAATCATATTAATATCGTGTTCGAAAGATATTAACCTCCACTTCCCATAGGGAATGATGATAATTTTCTTCCCAATTTCCGTGCAAGGCCATTTTAACCCAACTTACGGCGTCGGTGCGGCCAAGACCTGCAGCTCAGCCACTGAAGCCTTAAGCATAGGCTACTTGATGTTGCGAGCATATGACTGCCCGTGACGACTGTCAGTGATGTCCGTATGACAGCCGGGACCGACGGCTTTACGTGCCCTCCGAAGCACGGGAGAAAACTCAATGTTCTTTCATCTGAATCGATCGACACTGGTTTCCCGGGAAAGTTGCGAGCATATGACTGCTCGTGACAACTATCAAAGGTGTTCGTATGACAGCCGGGACCGACGGCTTAACGTGCCCTCCGAAGCACGGGAGGAAAATCAATTTTCTTTCATTTAATTCAATGGACATTGGATTCCCAAGAAATGTTGCGAGCATATGACTGCTCGTGACGACTGTCAGTGATGTCCGTATGACAGCCGGGACCGACGGCTTTACGTGCCCTCCGAAGCACGGGAGGAAACTCAATGTTCTTTCATCTGAATCGATGGACACTGGTTTTCCAAGAAATGTTGCGAGCATATGACTGCTCGTGACAACTATCAAAGGTGTTCGTATGACAGCCGGGACCCACGGCTTAACGTGCCCTCCGAAGCACGATGGTCCCTTTGTACTCATAATTGATTATCGATTGACCTTATTGGCAAATAAACATTTGCTACAATTATACACGTAGTATTATTGGATTAAGTTTTTTTAGCTTAATTTCGATAATCTCGTGTATAGTGTCTTAGCAGACGTTTCCACCGTAGATAGACACACAGGATTATCTAGGTTTGCCACTAGGCCGTGGTGATCGTATCTCTTAATCAGTTTTCATACAAATTACCAAATTCGATTGCAACTGATATGAGAATTGATCAAATTTTAGTGTTGCGAGCATACAACTGCCCGTGACGACTGTCAGTGATGTCCGTATGACAGCCGGGACCGACGGCTTTACGTGCCCTCCGAAGCACGGGAGGAAACTCAATGTTCTTTCATCTGAATCGATGGACACTGGTTTCCCGGGAAAAGTTGCGAGCATATGACTGCTCGTGACAACTATCAAAGGTGTTCCGTATGACAGCCGGGACCGACGGCTTTACGTGCCCTCCGAAGCACGGGAGGAAACTCAATGTTCTTTCATCTGAATCGATGGACACTGGTTTCCCGGGAAAAGTTGCGAGCATATGACTGCGCGTGACGACTCTCAAAGATGTTCCGTATGACAGCCGGGACCGACGGCTTTACGTGCCCTCCGAAGCACGGTTTGTCAATAAGTAGTTGTAGACACATATCCGAAGATAATACTAGAAGTAAATGTAGTACGATAAACAATCTGGCTAAATCTTTATTATAGCTACAACTGAAGGCTAAATTTTGCTTTTGAATTGTTTTGGTAGTCCATGGAAGGCTTACGGGGACGTAGCCGCGGACTTGGATGAGAGTAAAAAAGACAACATCCAATGTCAAGCGATGGCTAGATTACTTTAAGAATTTTACGCATCATGTGACATTTTGTTGCAATGTTGAACTCTCTACTGAGTGTAAATAAAAAAAAAATAGTTGTCAATTTTTTATGATATTTTTTTAGATTGTTATGTACCTAGTAGTAATAATTATAATCTATAACTATGTCAATACTACATGTAATATGTATATGTATACAAATAATTAAGTGGGGTTACTTAATTTTAATATGAGCCAAGTTTAAGACAATTCTTCCCCGAAATTTACAACTTATGGGCAGAGCCCCTTAATATGGCTTCACACATCCAGTAGAGGCAATTTTAGTTTAGAGATCATTTTCGAGGCTATTCCATATATTTTTTTGGTATTTTTTTTACTTTGATTGATGGCAATCAAGCAGCCATTTTGTTTTGCCCAGAAACATTCTTATTCAGCTTATTTTACACATCTGTTTCCAAAAAATAGATTTATCGGATTTTGTGTAAAACTTAGCGCCTGTTTCACAATCGCTGATTTTATGTATGAAGAATTCTGGCAAGTAATTTAACGGGTACTCATAATTATGGCAGTACTGAAACAGGTCCTTAGAAATATTAATGTCCCTTCTTTATAAATATCATACCGGTCGATATACACGGTGATTTTTTAGTCGTCTTACAAAAGTAGCCCAGTTCATGTATCCGACATAAAATACCCCTAGGCGCGATTTTTTTTTTTTTTTATCTTCAACTAAGATAATAGGTACGAAGAAAAATGAAACATGAGAAATCTGAAACATCGTGTTAAAAATGATAAAAACTAAGTTAAGTGTCATCGGTAAAGGTCTTCCCCAAAGACAATATGTAGTAACATGTAGTTTAGTTACATCAGAATCCATACTAATCCATACTTTAATATTATAAATGCGAAAGTATCTCTGTCTGTCTGTCTGTCTCGCTTTCACGCCAAAACTACTGAACCGATTGCAATGAAATTTGGTACATAGATTGTCTAGAGCCTGAGAAGGACATAGGCTACTTTTCAACTGGAAAAAGGGTTGTACCTAAGTAAGGTAAAGTAGTAAGGTCGAAAGTTTCCGGCCTACCCGCATTGGATTAATCAAAGATATCAAACTTGACATTGAATATCTTGACTTTTATCGACATACCAACACTTAAAAGTATTCGTATATTTCAGTTATATACAAAGTTATAATCTTTTAAAGTTAGAAAGCCGACAGAAAATTCGAAATATATAAGATTGAGTATCGAGCCGTGATTAAATTTTTGACTAAAGAGGGGAAGACGCCGACCGAAATCAAACAACGTTTGGATGCTGTATACGGACAATCCTCCCCTTCATATTCCACCATAAAAGAATGGGCAAAACAGTTCCGTTTAGGAAGATAATCAATTGAAGATGAAGCCCGCCCAGGACGTCCGTCCGAGGCCATTACTGATGACAACATTCAATTTGTCAAAGAGACAGTACTCAATTGTACCAGGAGATGAAACTATGATTCTTTATCATGATCCTTTGTCTTAAAAAGGAATCGATGGAGTAGCGTCGCCCGGCTCACCGCGGCCCAAGAAAGCCAAGGTGTCGCAGTCACAAAAAAAGATCATGGCCACAATATTTTGGGATTCCGAAGGAATTTTACTGGCGGATTTTAAAGAACGCAACACAACCGTAACGGGCGAGGACTACGCTTCCTTACTACATCAATTGCGAGATGCTATTAAAAAATAACGTCGAGGGAAACTGTCGCGAGGAGTGTTGCTGCTTCATGACGAAGCGCCGGTCCACACATCGGGTGTTTCCAAGGCTGCCATCAAAGAATGAGGTTTCACTGACCTCGACCATCCACCCTATGGCCCCGACTTGGCCCCAAGCGATTATTATTTATTTTCAAAATTGAAATCCGACTTGCGAGGAAAAAGTTAGAAAAAAGTTTCACACGGATGAAGAGTGAAGCGCGCGGTTTTGGCACACTTTGAAGATAAAACTTCAGACTATTTTTTTAAAGGAATCGAAATGTTAATTAAGCGATGCAAAAAGTGCATTGAAATTAAGGAGGACTATATTGAAAAATAATAAAAGTTGTTTGAGATTTGTCCTTCATTTTATAGTTCAGGCCGGAAACTTTTGGACCCTACTACGTAAAAGGGCGTAATGGTTCGATATGTAGCGGGCGTTTAAGCGAGTAATAAAAAAAAATTGTAACCATAGCAACTGTCAGAATGCCGTCGTTAGTGTCATTACATTTCGAAATTACAACTGAAATAATTTGTGAAGTAGATAATTATCTACATAAATAATTTTGATCAAAACATTATATGAATAACAAAACATAAAAAAAAAAATGAGTCGACTTAATATATTCGGAAAATTCAGATTATGGATTAATTACGTTAAATTCCAATGGTACTGACAAACAAACCGCTGTCGCCACCTTTACCGTTGGCTTTTCGCAAAAATATAGTTCAAATGTCATTTAGTTTCGCATAGTGATTTATTTGTCTTAATTAATTCGGTTGATGTAGATATACGAACTCTTTTTGTAATTGCAGCGTGCCGTCGCTTTGATAACTGTAGGAGCATTTGAAGTTGTATAGACAGGTCTGCTGGAGGTCATGAGAACATGTCTGTATTCATTGATTAAAACTAGATGTAGACTAGGTATTCGTCAACTTCATTCATAAATAGAAATATATCTTCCCATAAACGATTGATATCACAAATTGATAGAATGTTTTCTTCTTGCTCTTTTGGGTTTTAGTAATTTTTCGTTACTAAATTGAAAGCGGTATCGTGGATACCGAGGTACGGTTATGTGACGAAACTTTGGAGAGGACTATATTATAAGATTTCGGACCCAACCGGAGTCCTTAACCTTGATCTTTTACCTCTCATCATACAATGACACATTTAAAACTAATTCTTTATTACTTTTTTTTTTTTTTAACCAAATTGCATCTCGTAATTTTATTTTCAAAAGTAATTATCTCTGCAACTACTCACTAACCAATCATACGAATGTATGTATATCAGAAGCATATTATAAACCTTTTATAGGCTGGATAATAATAACATCATAATACAGAATGAGTTGTCAGAACGGTATTGATTTAACGACCGTCAAAGGTCTAAGTATCTAATGCACAGCGGTCTTGGTACTTCATTAGATGGTCTACCGCGGCGACCGCCCGAAGGCTTGTCCGAGATACCTAGGCAAACCACATGCTTCACACATGAAGAATTCCCAGACTGCCGATAAGTTATATTATCTAACGTTTAAATCAACCCCCAAATAGTCAACCGCATCGAGACGGTACAATCTTAAATTTCTCTCTGCTATATACGCCTCCAAGAATTCAGCATGAGACTTAAGGCGATTTACAATTAATCCTGATTGAGTATTCCGTTTTAGGTCATCTGATTGTCGGTATAATGTACGTAATTTATACGTTAAGATAAAAGTTCCCCAACAGCCGCAGTTATGCGGCCTCCAAAGTGTGGAATAATCTACCGCCGCCTATAACAGCTGTCACCACGATTGATACATTTAGAAATAGACTGCGACTGTATCTAATAGACGCCCAACGTAATTTGGGTATGGCAAATGTGAATGTATCATTGATTTAATTAAAACTGATGATGTGTGATGAAACGTGGATGGCTCGATATACCTCCAGTGAAACCCGTTTCTTTGTCTTCCGATCTTGTTTGTTGATCTTTTATTTATTTTTATGTATGTATTGTAATTAGTGTGGTTCACTTTTAGTAGTTTTTATTTTATGTCTATTATTATTATTTTTCTTTGTTAATCAATTCTATATTTATTTATTATATATGGCACTGGGTGACATCCGTGACTCAACACCAAAGCTCAGTTGAAAATCAACGTCAGGCACTAGTTGCCTGGCATTAATGTTGAACTGAGGCCTTTTTTTGGTGCAGCTGCAGGGCACACTTTTTTTGGTAAATGTTATGCTTAATTTTTATGCTGTACCAATAAAAAACTTTTTCTTTCTTTCTTTCTAACTAGGCACAACAACTGATTGCTCAACCGATCCCAGAAAGTCTACTTCGGGGTTAAGGTAAAACATGTACAGTTAGTTCAAAGACAACCCATACACTTTTTGTTTTTGAGAAATACTTCAACTTCCGCTGAGTCATCACTCTAATGATGTATCATTACGTAATAATCCGGACACGTAGTATTAATAAATTAATTTAAATTTAGAAATATGCAAATAACAGTACTAGGACTGTCACTGTGTTGGTTCCAAATACTCCCTACAAAGAGGTCATCTTAATCATATTAATATCGTGTTCGAAAGATATTAACCTCCACTTCCCATAGGGAATGATGATAATTTTCTTCCCAATTTCCGTGCAAGGCCATTTTAACCCAACTTACGGCGTCGGTGCGGCCAAGACCTGCAGCTCAGCCACTGAAGCCTTAAGCATAGGCTACTTGATGTTGCGAGCATATGACTGCCCGTGACGACTGTCAGTGATGTCCGTATGACAGCCGGGACCGACGGCTTTACGTGCCCTCCGAAGCACGGGAGAAAACTCAATGTTCTTTCATCTGAATCGATCGACACTGGTTTCCCGGGAAAGTTGCGAGCATATGACTGCTCGTGACAACTATCAAAGGTGTTCGTATGACAGCCGGGACCGACGGCTTAACGTGCCCTCCGAAGCACGGGAGGAAATTCAATTTTCTTTCATTTAATTCAATGGACATTGGATTCCCAAGAAATGTTGCGAGCATATGACTGCTCGTGACGACTGTCAGTGATGTCCGTATGACAGCCGGGACCGACGGCTTTACGTGCCCTCCGAAGCACGGGAGGAAACTCAATGTTCTTTCATCTGAATCGATGGACACTGGTTTTCCAAGAAATGTTGCGAGCATATGACTGCTCGTGACAACTATCAAAGGTGTTCGTATGACAGCCGGGACCCACGGCTTAACGTGCCCTCCGAAGCACGATGGTCCCTTTGTACTCATAATTGATTATCGATTAACCTTATTGGCAAATAAACATTTGCTACAATTATACACGTAGTATTATTGGATTAAGTTTTTTTAGCTTAATTTCGATAATCTCGTGTATAGTGTCTTAGCAGACGTTTCCACCGTAGATAGACACACAGGATTATCTAGGTTTCCACACTAGGCCGTGGTGATCGTATCTCTTAATCAGTTTTCATACAAATTACCAAATTCGATTGCAACTGATATGAGAATTGATCAAATTTTAGTGTTGCGAGCATACAACTGCCCGTGACGACTGTCAGTGATGTCCGTATGACAGCCGGGACCGACGGCTTTACGTGCCCTCCGAAGCACGGGAGGAAACTCAATGTTCTTTCATCTGAATCGATGGACACTGGTTTCCCGGGAAAAGTTGCGAGCATATGACTGCGCGTGACGACTCTCAAAGATGTTCCGTATGACAGCCGGGACCGACGGCTTTACGTGCCCTCCGAAGCACGGTTTGTCAATAAGTAGTTGTAGACACATATCCGAAGATAATACTAGAAGTAAATGTAGTACGATAAACAATCTGGCTAAATCTTTATTATAGCTACAACTGAAGGCTAAATTTTGCTTTTGAATTGTTTTGGTAGTCCATGGAAGGCTTACGGGGACGTAGCCGCGGACTTGGATGAGAGTAAAAAAGACAACATCCAATGTCAAGCGATGGCTAGATTACTTTAAGAATTTTACGCATCATGTGACATTTTGTTGCAATGTTGAACTCTCTACTGAGTGTAAATAAAAAAAAAATAGTTGTCAATTTTTTATGATATTTTTTTAGATTGTTATGTACCTAGTAGTAATAATTATAATCTATAACTATGTCAATACTACATGTAATATGTATATGTATACAAATAATTAAGTGGGGTTACTTAATTTTAATATGAGCCAAGTTTAAGACAATTCTTCCCCGAAATTTACAACTTATGGGCAGAGCCCCTTAATATGGCTTCACACATCCAGTAGAGGCAATTTTAGTTTAGAGATCATTTTCGAGGCTATTCCATATATTTTTTTGGTATTTTTTTTACTTTGATTGATGGCAATCAAGCAGCCATTTTGTTTTGCCCAGAAACATTCTTATTCAGTTTATTTTACACATCTGTTTCCAAAAAATAGATTTATCGGATTTTGTGTAACACTTAGCGCCTGTTTCACAATCGCTGATTTTATGTATGAAGAATTCTGGCAAGTAATTTAACGGGTACTCATAATTATGGCAGTACTGAAACAGGTCCTTAGAAATATTAATGTCCCTTCTTTATAAATATCATACCGGTCGATATACACGGTGATTTTTTAGTCGTCTTACAAAAGTAGCCCAGTTCATGTATCCGACATAAAATACCCCTAGGCGCGATTTTTTTTTTTTTTTATCTTCAACTAAGATAATAGGTACGAAGAAAAATGAAACATGAGAAATCTGAAACATCGTGTTAAAAATGATAAAAACTAAGTTAAGTGTCATCGGTAAAGGTCTTCCCCAAAGACAATATGTAGTAACATGTAGTTTAGTTACATCAGAATCCATACTAATCCATACTTTAATATTATAAATGCGAAAGTATCTCTGTCTGTCTGTCTGTCTCGCTTTCACGCCAAAACTACTGAACCGATTGCAATGAAATTTGGTACATAGATTGTCTAGAGCCTGAGGAAGGACATAGGCTACTTTTCAACTGGAAAAAGGGTTGTACCTAAGTAAGGTAAAGTAGTAAGGTCGAAAAGTTTCCGGCCTACCCGCATTGGATTAATCAAAGATATCAAACTTGACATTGAATATCTTGACTTTTATCGACATACCAACACTTAAAAGTATTCGTATATTTCAGTTATATACAAAGTTATAATCTTTTAAAGTTAGAAAGCCGACAGAAAATTCGAAATATATAAGATTGAGTATCGAGCCGTGATTAAATTTTTGACTAAAGAGGGGAAGACGCCGACCGAAATCAAACAACGTTTGGATGCTGTATACGGACAATCCTCCCCTTCATATTCCACCATAAAAGAATGGGCAAAACAGTTCCGTTTAGGAAGATAATCAATTGAAGATGAAGCCCGCCCAGGACGTCCGTCCGAGGCCATTACTGATGACAACATTCAATTTGTCAAAGAGACAGTACTCAATTGTACCAGGAGATGAAACTATGATTCTTTATCATGATCCTTTGTCTTAAAAAGGAATCGATGGAGTAGCGTCGCCCGGCTCACCGCGGCCCAAGAAAGCCAAGGTGTCGCAGTCACAAAAAAAGATCATGGCCACAATATTTTGGGATTCCGAAGGAATTTTACTGGCGGATTTTAAAGAACGCAACACAACCGTAACGGGCGAGGACTACGCTTCCTTACTACATCAATTGCGAGATGCTATTAAAAAATAACGTCGAGGGAAACTGTCGCGAGGAGTGTTGCTGCTTCATGACGAAGCGCCGGTCCACACATCGGGTGTTTCCAAGGCTGCCATCAAAGAATGAGGTTTCACTGACCTCGACCATCCACCCTATGGCCCCGACTTGGCCCCAAGCGATTATTATTTATTTTCAAAATTGAAATCCGACTTGCGAGGAAAAAGTTAGAAAAAAGTTTCACACGGATGAAGAGTGAAGCGCGCGGTTTTGGCACACTTTGAAGATAAAACTTCAGACTATTTTTTTAAAGGAATCGAAATGTTAATTAAGCGATGCAAAAAGTGCATTGAAATTAAGGAGGACTATATTGAAAAATAATAAAAGTTGTTTGAGATTTGTCCTTCATTTTATAGTTCAGGCCGGAAACTTTTGGACCCTACTACGTAAAAGGGCGTAATGGTTCGATATGTAGCGGGCGTTTAAGCGAGTAATAAAAAAAAATTGTAACCATAGCAACTGTCAGAATGCCGTCGTTAGTGTCATTACATTTCGAAATTACAACTGAAATAATTTGTGAAGTAGATAATTATCTACATAAATAATTTTGATCAAAACATTATATGAATGACAAAACATAAAAAATAAATAATGAGTCGACTTAATATATTCGGAAAATTCAGATTATGGATTAATTACGTTAAATTCCAATGGTACTGACAAACAAACCGCTGTCGCCACCTTTACCGTTGGCTTTTCGCAAAAATATAGTTCAAATGTCATTTAGTTTCGCATAGTGATTTATTTGTCTTAATTAATTCGGTTGATGTAGATATACGAACTCTTTTTGTAATTGCAGCGTGCCGTCGCTTTGATAACTGTAGGAGCATTTGAAGTTGTATAGACAGGTCTGCTGGAGGTCATGAGAACATGTCTGTATTCATTGATTAAAACTAGATGTAGACTAGGTATTCGTCAACTTCATTCATAAATAGAAATATATCTTCCCATAAACGATTGATATCACAAATTGATAGAATGTTTTCTTCTTGCTCTTTTGGGTTTTAGTAATTTTTCGTTACTAAATTGAAAGCGGTATCGTGGATACCGAGGTACGGTTATGTGACGAAACTTTGGAGAGGACTATATTATAAGATTTCGGACCCAACCGGAGTCCTTAACCTTGATCTTTTACCTCTCATCATACAATGACACATTTAAAACTAATTCTTTATTACTTTTTTTTTTTTTAACCAAATTGCATCTCGTAATTTTATTTTCAAAAGTAATTATCTCTGCAACTACTCACTAACTAATCATACGAATGTATGTATATCAGAAGCATATTCTAACCTTTTATAGGCTGGATAATAATAACATCATAATACAGAATGAGTTGTCAGAACGGTATTGATTTAACGACCGTCAAAGGTCTAAGTATCTAATGCACAGCGGTCTTGGTACTTCATTAGATGGTCTACCGCGGCGACCGCCCGAAGGCTTGTCCGAGATACCTAGGCAAACCACATGCTTCACACATGAAGAATTCCCAGACTGCCGATAAGTTATATTATCTAACGTTTAAATCAACCCCCAAATAGTCAACCGCATCGAGACGGTACAATCTTAAATTTCTCTCTGCTATATACGCCTCCAAGAATTCAGCATGAGACTTAAGGCGATTTACAATTAATCCTGATTGAGTATTCCGTTTTAGGTCATCTGATTGTCGGTATAATGTACGTAATTTATACGTTAAGATAAAAGTTCCCCAACAGCCGCAGTTATGCGGCCTCCAAAGTGTGGAATAATCTACCGCCGCCTATAACAGCTGTCACCACGATTGATACATTTAGAAATAGACTGCGACTGTATCTAATAGACGCCCAACGTAATTTGGGTATGGCAAATGTGAATGTATCATTGATTTAATTAAAACTGATGATGTGTGATGAAACATGGATGGCTCGATATACCTCCAGTGAAACCCGTTTCTTTGTCTTCCGATCTTGTTTGTTGATCTTTTATTTATTTTTATGTATGTATTGTAATTAGTGTGGTTCACTTTTAGTAGTTTTTATTTTATGTCTATTATTATTATTTTTCTTTGTTAATCAATTCTATATTTATTTATTATATATGGCACTGGGTGACATCCGTGACTCAACACCAAAGCTCAGTTGAAAATCAACGTCAGGCACTAGTTGCCTGGCATTAATGTTGAACTGAGGCCTTTTTTTGGTGCAGCTGCAGGGCACACTTTTTTTGGTAAATGTTATGCTTAATTTTTATGCTGTACCAATAAAAAACTTTTTCTTTCTTTCTTTCTAACTAGGCACAACAACTGATTGCTCAACGATCCCAGAAAGTCTACTTCGGGGTTAAGGTAAAACATGTACAGTTAGTTCAAAGACAACCCATACACTTTTTGTTTTTGAGAAATACTTCAACTTCCGCTGAGTCATCACTCTAATGATGTATCATTACGTAATAATCCGGACACGTAGTATTAATAAATTAATTTAAATTTAGAAATATGCAAATAACAGTACTAGGACTGTCACCGTGTTGGTTCCAAATACTCCCTACAAAGAGGTCATCTTAATCATATTAATATCGTGTTCGAAAGATATTAACCTCCACTTCCCATAGGGAATGATGATAATTTTCTTCCCAATTTCCGTGCAAGGCCATTTTAACCCAACTTACGGCGTCGGTGCGGCCAAGACCTGCAGCTCAGCCACTGAAGCCTTAAGCATAGGCTACTTGATGTTGCGAGCATATGACTGCCCGTGACGACTGTCAGTGATGTCCGTATGACAGCCGGGACCGACGGCTTTACGTGCCCTCCGAAGCACGGGAGAAAACTCAATGTTCTTTCATCTGAATCGATCGACACTGGTTTCCCGGGAAAGTTGCGAGCATATGACTGCTCGTGACAACTATCAAAGGTGTTCGTATGACAGCCGGGACCGACGGCTTAACGTGCCCTCCGAAGCACGGGAGGAAAATCAATTTTCTTTCATTTAATTCAATGGACATTGGATTCCCAAGAAATGTTGCGAGCATATGACTGCTCGTGACGACTGTCAGTGATGTCCGTATGACAGCCGGGACCGACGGCTTTACGTGCCCTCCGAAGCACGGGAGGAAACTCAATGTTCTTTCATCTGAATCGATGGACACTGGTTTTCCAAGAAATGTTGCGAGCATATGACTGCTCGTGACAACTATCAAAGGTGTTCGTATGACAGCCGGGACCCACGGCTTAACGTGCCCTCCGAAGCACGATGGTCCCTTTGTACTCATAATTGATTATCGATTAACCTTATTGGCAAATAAACATTTGCTACAATTATACACGTAGTATTATTGGATTAAGTTTTTTTAGCTTAATTTCGATAATCTCGTGTATAGTGTCTTAGCAGACGTTTCCACCGTAGATAGACACACAGGATTATCTAGGTTCCACACTAGGCCGTGGTGATCGTATCTCTTAATCAGTTTTCATACAAATTACCAAATTCGATTGCAACTGATATGAGAATTGATCAAATTTTAGTGTTGCGAGCATACAACTGCCCGTGACGACTGTCAGTGATGTCCGTATGACAGCCGGGACCGACGGCTTTACGTGCCCTCCGAAGCACGGGAGGAAACTCAATGTTCTTTCATCTGAATCGATGGACACTGGTTTCCCGGGAAAAGTTGCGAGCATATGACTGCGCGTGACGACTCTCAAAGATGTTCCGTATGACAGCCGGGACCGACGGCTTTACGTGCCCTCCGAAGCACGGTTTGTCAATAAGTAGTTGTAGACACATATCCGAAGATAATACTAGAAGTAAATGTAGTACGATAAACAATCTGGCTAAATCTTTATTATAGCTACAACTGAAGGCTAAATTTTGCTTTTGAATTGTTTTGGTAGTCCATGGAAGGCTTACGGGGACGTAGCCGCGGACTTGGATGAGAGTAAAAAAGACAACATCCAATGTCAAGCGATGGCTAGATTACTTTAAGAATTTTACGCATCATGTGACATTTTGTTGCAATGTTGAACTCTCTACTGAGTGTAAATAAAAAAAAAATAGTTGTCAATTTTTTATGATATTTTTTTAGATTGTTATGTACCTAGTAGTAATAATTATAATCTATAACTATGTCAATACTACATGTAATATGTATATGTATACAAATAATTAAGTGGGGTTACTTAATTTTAATATGAGCCAAGTTTAAGACAATTCTTCCCCGAAATTTACAACTTATGGGCAGAGCCCCTTAATATGGCTTCACACATCCAGTAGAGGCAATTTTAGTTTAGAGATCATTTTCGAGGCTATTCCATATATTTTTTTGGTATTTTTTTTACTTTGATTGATGGCAATCAAGCAGCCATTTTGTTTTGCCCAGAAACATTCTTATTCAGCTTATTTTACACATCTGTTTCCAAAAAATAGATTTATCGGATTTTGTGTAAAAGTTAGCGCCTGTTTCACAATCGCTGATTTTATGTATGAAGAATTCTGGCAAGTAATTTAACGGGTACTCATAATTATGGCAGTACTGAAACAGGTCCTTAGAAATATTAATGTCCCTTCTTTATAAATATCATACCGGTCGATATACACGGTGATTTTTAGTCGTCTTACAAAAGTAGCCCAGTTCATGTATCCGACATAAAATACCCCTAGGCGCGATTTTTTTTTTTTTTATCTTCAACTAAGATAATAGGTACGAAGAAAAATGAAACATGAGAAATCTGAAACATCGTGTTAAAAATGATAAAAACTAAGTTAAGTGTCATCGGTAAAGGTCTTCCCCAAAGACAATATGTAGTAACATGTAGTTTAGTTACATCAGAATCCATACTAATCCATACTTTAATATTATAAATGCGAAAGTATCTCTGTCTGTCTGTCTGTCTCGCTTTCACGCCAAAACTACTGAACCGATTGCAATGAAATTTGGTACATAGATTGTCTAGAGCCTGAGGAAGGACATAGGCTACTTTTTCAACTGGAAAAAGGGTTGTACCTAAGTAAGGTAAAGTAGTAAGGTCGAAAAGTTTCCGGCCTACCCGCATTGGATTAATCAAAGATATCAAACTTGACATTGAATATCTTGACTTTTATCGAACATACCAACACTTAAAAGTATTCGTATATTTCAGTTATATACAAAGTTATAATCTTTTAAAGTTAGAAAGCCGACAGAAAATTCGAAATATATAAGATTGAGTATCGAGCCGTGATTAAATTTTTGACTAAAGAGGGGAAGACGCCGACCGAAATCAAACAACGTTTGGATGCTGTATACGGACAATCCTCCCTTCATATTCCACCATAAAAGAATGGGCAAAACAGTTCCGTTTAGGAAGATAATCAATTGAAGATGAAGCCCGCCCAGGACGTCCGTCCGAGGCCATTACTGATGACAACATTCAATTTGTCAAAGAGACAGTACTCAATTGTACCAGGAGATGAAACTATGATTCTTTATCATGATCCTTTGTCTTAAAAAGGAATCGATGGAGTAGCGTCGCCCGGCTCACCGCGGCCCAAGAAAGCCAAGGTGTCGCAGTCACAAAAAAAGATCATGGCCACAATATTTGGGATTCCGAAGGAATTTTACTGGCGGATTTTAAAGAACGCAACACAACCGTAACGGGCGAGGACTACGCTTCCTTACTACATCAATTGCGAGATGCTATTAAAAAAAACGTCGAGGGAAACTGTCGCGAGGAGTGTTGCTGCTTCATGACGAAGCGCCGGTCCACACATCGCGTGTTTCCAAGGCTGCCATCAAAGAATGAGGTTTCACTGACCTCGACCATCCACCCCTATGGCCCCGACTTGGCCCCAAGCGATTATTATTTATTTTCAAAATTGAAATCCGACTTGCGAGGAAAAAGTTAGAAAAAAGTTTCACACGGATGAAGAGTGAAGCGCGCGGTTTTGGCACACTTTGAAGATAAAACTTCAGACTATTTTTTTAAAGGAATCGAAATGTTAATTAAGCGATGCAAAAAGTGCATTGAAATTAAGGAGGACTATATTGAAAAATAATAAAAGTTGTTTGAGATTTGTCCTTCATTTTATAGTTCAGGCCGGAAACTTTTGGACCCTACTACGTAAAAGGGCGTAATGGTTCGATATGTAGCGGGCGTTTAAGCGAGTAATAAAAAAAAATTGTAACCATAGCAACTGTCAGAATGCCGTCGTTAGTGTCATTACATTTCGAAATTACAACTGAAATAATTTGTGAAGTAGATAATTATCTACATAAATAATTTTGATCAAAACATTATATGAATGACAAAACATAAAAAATAAATAATGAGTCGACTTAATATATTCGGAAAATTCAGATTATGGATTAATTACGTTAAATTCCAATGGTACTGACAAACAAACCGCTGTCGCCACCTTTACCGTTGGCTTTTCGCAAAAATATAGTTCAAATGTCATTTAGTTTCGCATAGTGATTTATTTGTCTTAATTAATTCGGTTGATGTAGATATACGAACTCTTTTTGTAATTGCAGCGTGCCGTCGCTTTGATAACTGTAGGAGCATTTGAAGTTGTATAGACAGGTCTGCTGGAGGTCATGAGAACATGTCTGTATTCATTGATTAAAACTAGATGTAGACTAGGTATTCGTCAACTTCATTCATAAATAGATAATCTTCCCATAAACGATTGATATCACAAATTGATAGAATGTTTTCTTTCTTGCTCTTTTGGGTTTTAGTAATTTTTCGTTACTAAATTGAAAGCGGTATCGTGGATACCGAGGTACGGTTATGTGACGAAACTTTGGAGAGGACTATATTATAAGATTTCGGAC